>NC_090403.1:60050211-60283333 GCF_036365525.1 Heterodontus francisci
TCCGCTCCCTCCCCCCCTCCTCTCCCCAGTCCGCTCCCTCCCCCCCTCCTCTCCCCAGTCCGCTCCCTCCCCCCCTCCTCTCCCCAGTCCGCTCCCTCCCCCCCTCCTCTCCCCAGTCCGCTCCCTCCCCCCCTCCTCTCCCCAGTCCGCTCCCCCCTCCCCCCCTCCTCTCCCCAGTCCGCTCTCCCCCCCTCCTCTCCCCAGTCCGCTCCCTCCCCCCCTCCTCTCCCCAGTCCGCTTCCTCCCAGCTCCTCCTCCCCCTCCTCTCCCCAGTCCGCTCCCTCCCCCCCTCCTCTCCCAGTCCGCTCCCTCCCCCCCTCCTCTCCCCAGTCCGCTCCCTCCCCCCCTCCTCCTCCCCAGTCCGCTCCCTCCCCCCCTCCTCTCCCCAGTCCGCTCCCTCCCCCCTCCTCTCCCCAGTCGCTCCCTCCCCCCTCTCCCCAGTCGCTCCCTCCCCCCCTCCTCTCCCCAGTCCGCTCCCTCCCTCCCCCCCTCCTCTCCCCAGTCCGCTCCCTCCCTCCCCCCCTCCTCTCCCCAGTCCGCTCCCTCCCTCCCCCCCTCCTCTCCCCAGTCCGCTCTCCTCCCCCCCTCCCTCCCCTCCCCAGTCCGCTCCCTCCCCCCCTCCCTCCCTCCCCAGTCCGCTCCCTCCCCCCCTCCCTCCCCAGTCCGCTCCCTCCCCCCCTCCCTCCCTCCCTCCCTCCCTCCCTCCCCAGTCCGCTCCCTCCCCCCCTCCCTCCCTCCCTCCCTCCCTCCCTCCCCAGTCCGCTCCCTCCCTCCCTCCCTCCCTCCCTCCCTCCCCAGTCCGCTCCCTCCCCCCCTCCCTCCCTCCCCAGTCCGCCTCCCTCCCCCCCTCCCTCCCTCCCCAGTCCTCTCCCCAGTCCGCTCCCTCCCCCCCTCCCTCCCTCCCCAGTCCTCTCCCCAGTCCGCTCCCTCCCCCCCCTCCCTCCTCTCCCCAGTCCGCTCCCTCCCCCCCTCCCTCCTCTCCCCAGTCCGCTCCCCTCCCCGGCCCATCTGCTCCCTCCCCTCCCTCCCCTCCGGCCATTGTGTGCTGCCATGTGATTATTTGAGCAGCGCCATCTTTAATCCTGGCAGCTGCTGATGTCACAGACTGTGACATTTTAGTGGAACAGGCTGTATTTGCTCATGTGCCATTGCCCTGCCACCTAGTGGTGGCATCAGCAAACACAGCCTTTTATAAAAACTGTTGATATCAGTCACCTCACTTTAACATGCTTTACCCCAACACCCATTCGACCCCTCATTTAGCCTGTTCTCCCCCCCTTTCTCTTTCCCTCACCATCTTCCCCCTCCTGTAGTGCACCCTCCTCCCGTAGTGCGCCCCCCTCCCGTGACGTCCCCCTTACTGAGGGAGTGCTGCACTCTTTCAGATGAGGCAATGAATAAAGGCCCCATCTGATTGCTCGGGTGGTTCTAAAGGATCCCATGGCAAGATATCCCTGGTGTCTTGTCCAGTCTTTTTATGGTGCAATTAACATCACAAAACAGACTACCTGGTCATTATCACATCGCTGTTTGTGGGATCTTGCTGTGCACATACTGGCTGCCATGTTTCCTGCATTACAACAGTGACTACACTTCAAAAATACTTCTTTGGCTGCAAAGTGCTTTGAAATGTCCCGTAGTCATGAAGGGTGTTTTATAAATGCAATTCTTTTTCATTTTTCTTTCACTGACCCTATGAATAATACTTTTGTTAGACGTTTGCAGGAAACCGGAATTCTGATGATGTGGTTCGACACGATCTGTGGCGGCCAGTTCTCGCGCGGTCAGTCCGGTTTGTGGCTATTGGTTGGAGGCCGAGTCATTACGTTGGTCTACGGGTGGAAGTCTACGGCTGCTGTTATGGCAAGTACCAATCCTGCCCCCACCCCCACCCTGACTCCGGTTAATGGTCCAGTGAGAGAGCCCTGTAATGCAGCAGGAATCGTGCCGTGGGAACTGTATGCAGATGTTACAGGAGGGAAAGAATGAAACAGTTGCAGAGAGAGAGAGAGGGAGGAACAGCAATAGAGAGAAGTAAAAGAGAGTAAAACAGCAGATACATCCAAAAAAACAAGGAACAACCAGGGAGAGATCTTTCAATTAAAAGCATATATTTTCAGCTTAAAAGGAATAGAGAAAGTAAATGGAGATTAATCCTGTCTATTGGCCAGTAATTCAAAGATGAGGGATCACAATTTCAAAATAATCAACAAATACAAAATGGGGAAGATTCATTGAAAGAGTTTTCTGAATGTGAATCATTCGGTAATCAATGCTGTATGAATTAGAGTATTCCAAAAGGTACTAGATTATTAATTAAATATAAAAGAATATGGGAAGGAAGCAGGAAAATGGGATTTATTTTGGGATCAAAGAGGAAAATGGGACTGGAGGACTTTAAGTAACGAGTCAGATGGCAGTGTAGAGTTGAGGTCATGGCTTCTTGTCATGTCATATGGTACATTTGTTTTTAAACATGTTTTCATTTGTTCTGAGAATTTTAAATAGATTTTCAGTGTCTGTGACCGACATTTCTTACTCTTCAGTTTGGATGGACCCAAAGGAAAGTAATGTCTGTGTCAAATCTTGCTGCTTTGTGAACCAAACTGCACACATGCTCTCAGTTTACGAGATCTGACTCTCCTAGTTTAGCTAGACAAGTGGAGAATGCCTGCATGTTTGGGAATATCGCACAGAACGAGCAACACACTCTGGCTGTTTGATAACTTAGATCCAAGAAGGAAATGACACGAGTTTTATGTTAATTGATTTGAGAAGATTGGTTTCTTCAGCTGATGAAGAGCTAATTCTGTGCGATTGCAACAGAATAGTTAAATGTTGCAATCTCACAGCAACTTAATTACATAATATCAAAGTAACAGAATCAGGCAGGAGAACTTCAGCCCATCTAGCCCACCTATCCACACTATCCCTTTGGTGCATTTCTGGTAACCCTGAATCCCATCTGTTGACCAGGACCAGTTCAATTCCTTCTTTAACCTATTTAACCCATTGCCTGTGTCAGTAATCTGTTTCACATGCTCACTGCCCTAAATGTTAACATAATTCTCTTAACTATTGGGACCGGCTGTGTAAATTAACCCAAATTAATGTTTGAGTTTTGTTTTAAATTGCCAAGTTTATGAAATTGTAGGAATTGTAAATTCAACCTATATTGTACTTCAGTCTGTTATCATTTTACTATTAGTATTGGTCAATCTGTTTGTTTCAGTCATTTCTAACTGAGAGTGCTGTGTGGAAATTGGCTGCAAACTTTCTTACATACAAGAGTGACTGCACTTCAAAAGTATTCAAAGGACTATGAAGCACAATATAAATGCTTCTCTCTTTCATCCCTTCCTCTCCCTCCCCCTCCTCCCCCCCTCCTCCTCCTTCCCCCCTCCTTCCTTCCTCCTCCTCCCCCTCCCCTTCCTCTGGTGCTGTTTGATATTTCTGGGCCTTGGCCAGGATAATGTTGAGAATTTGTGTTCCATTTTTAGATTCTAACATGGTCTCTCTTGATGGGAATAGTTCTCTGAGCTACCGATTCCAGAGGAGAAACACTCGCACACTGTTCGACTCCATCTCATTCAACTTCAGAACCATGGCTCAGGAAGGACTTCTCTTACACAGTGAGGGAGAAGAGGGAGATTATATCACTGTGGAGCTGCAGGGAGCAAAACTCCTGTTTCACATTAATTTAGGTACTTAATTTGTGGAACTGTACCATTTAAGAGGCTCATCACTGGTGTCAGTGAATTCAGTGGTGGCAGAGACCATTCATTAAAACTAGACACACAGAGCAGAGAGAAACGCAAATCCAAGTACACTGCTAATTACAGACCCTATTACCGGACCTCAGGAACAGGGCTAATTACAGACCCTATTACTGGATTGCAGGAACATGGCTAATTACAGACCTGGTGTAAGGTTGTATAATACTTGTTACTGGGCTAGTAATCTAGAGACCTGGACTAATGATCTGGAAACATCAGTTCAGATCCCACCATGGCAGTTGGGGAGTTTAAATTCAGTTAATTAAATAGATCTGGAATAAAAAGCTAGTATCAGTAATGGTGATGATGAAACTACCAGATTGTTGTAAAAACTCAACTGGTTCACACCTGTCCATTAGGGAAAGAAATCTGCCGTCCTTACCTGGTGTTGCCTGTATTGTGACCCTGTGATGTGGGTGGTTTCTGCTGTTCAGCTCCCCATCTGACTGCAGCAAGTGTGTTTTGTTATTAGGGTTTAACCCCTTGGTGTTTTATTTGTCAAATAAACAGACAGTGACAGGTTTTCTTGCAGGTTTAAAAACAGAAACTCAATTGTTTATTGATCAGTAGCCTTGTACTGAAATTGTCGCAACCGCATCCACTCACGCATTCGCGCACACACACACACACGCAGGCACACGCACACACACAAACGCGCACACACAAAGGAAAGGACAGATAGGAAAAAGGGGTAAGTGATTATACGTGAGGGGAGGTCTTGTAAACCTGTTGAATTATTTTGGATATCGAATTCTTGTGGGTTGCAGGCCTGAGGTGATTGCAGATTTCTCTCTTAGTTGAAAGTTCACTTGAAGGCGTTGGATTACTTTTAGGAGTGTAGATGTAGGATTCTGCCGCAAGGCACCTGCCTTCTGGTTTGCTGGAAAACAAGCTGCAGGATGTTGCTTTTCTTCTTGTTCTTTCTCTGGGGCTATCTCTCTCTCAGCTGTCTTCTTTAAGGTAAAGCTGTGTTACTTCTCACATCCTGGTAGGAGATGCTTTGTGCGTTCGCCATGAGGAAGAGACCCGGGATGTGACTACTTCACACCTTCTTTGTTTCAGAAGAAGACATTCAATCAACGAATCATTGGAAGTTTAAGGCACAGAAAGAGGCCACTCATCCCTTCGTGTCTGTGCCGGCTGAAAAACGATCCACCCATTCTAATCCCACCTTCCAGCATTTGGTCTGTAGCCCTGCAGCTTATGGCACTTGAGGTGCATATCCAGACTCCTTTTGAATGAGTTGAGGGTTTCTGCCTCAACTACCCTTTCAGGCAGTGAGTTCCAGACCGCCATCACCCTCTGGGTTTAGTTTAGTTTAGAGATACAGCACTGAAACAGGCCCTTCAGCCCACCGAGTCTGTGCCAACCATCAGCCACCCATTTATACTAATCCTACACTAATCCCATATTCCTACCACATCCCCACCCGTCCCTATATTTCCCTACCACCTACCTACACTCGGGGCAATTGCTAATGGCCAATTTACCTATCAACCTGCAAGTCTTTGGCATGTGGGAGGAAACCGGAGCACCCGGAGGAAACCCACACAGACTCAGGGAGAACTTACAAACTCCACACAGGCAGTACCCAGAATTGAACCCGGGTCACTGGAGCTGTGAGGCTGCGGTGCTAACCACTGTGCCGCCCCAAGGTTAAAAAGCCTTTCCCTTATCTCACTTCTAATTTTTCTACCAATCACTTTAAATCTATGCCCCCTAGTCACTGACCTCTCTGCCATGGTGAATAGACCCTTCACCTCCACTCTATTCAAACACCTCAAAATTTTGTACATTTCTATCAAATCTCCCCTCAGCCTTCTCTGTTCCAAGGAGAACAACCCCAGCCTATCCAATCTTTCCTCATAGCTGCATTTTTCCAGTCCTGGCAACATCCTCGTAAATCTCCTCTGTACCCTCTCTAGTGCAGTTACATCCTTTCTGTAATGAGGTGACCAGAACCGCATACAGTACTCAAGTTGTGGCCTAACCAATGAGTTATACAGTTCCAGCGTAACCTCCCAGCTCTTATATTCTGTACCTCGGCTAATAAAGGAAAGGATTCCATGAGCCTTCTTAACTACCGTATTGACCTGTCCTGCTATCTTCAGGGATCTGTGGACATTCACTCCAAGGTCCCTCACTTGCTCTACACTTCTCAGTATTTTCCCATTAATCATGTATTTCTTTGCCCTGTTTAACCTCCCCAAATGCATCAGCTCACACTTCTCCAAGTTGAATTCCATTTGCCACTTTTCTGCCCATCTGACCAGACCATCAATATCTTCTTGCAGCCTACAGCTATTCTCCTCGCTATCTACCACACGGCCAATCTACGTGTCGTCTGCAAACTTCTTGATCATGCCCCCTACATTTACATCCAAATCGTTAATATACACCACAAAAAGCAGCGGACCCAGTACTGAGCCCTGCGGAACGCCACTGGAAACAGCCCACCAGTTGCTAAAACAGCAGTCAACAATTACCCTTTGTTTCCTGCCACTGAGCCAATTTTGTATCCACCTTGCTGCATTTCCCTGGATCCCATGGGATTTTATTTTTTTAACCAGTCTGCCATGTGGGACCTTGTCAAAAGCCTTGCTAAAATCCATGTAGACCGCATCAACTGCACTACTCTCATCTATCTTCCTTGTTACCTCTTCAAAGAATTCGATCAAGTTGGTCAAACAAGATCTTCCCTTAACAAATCATGCTGACTGTCCTTGATTAACCTGTGCTTTTCTAAGTGACAGTTTGTCCTGTCTCTCAGAATAGATTCCAATAATTTGCCCACTACTGAGGTTAGACTGACTGGCCTGTAATTATTCAGTCTATCCTTCACTCTCTTTTTAAACAGAGGTACAACGTTAGCAGTTCTCCAGTCCTCTGGCAGAAAGGTCAGACCCCTTGCTATTTCCTCTCTTGCTTCTTTTAACAGCCTAGGGTACATTTCCTCTGGCCCTGGTGATTTTATCAACCTTCAAGGATGCTAACGCCATTAATACTTCCTCTCTCCCTGTGTTTATCACATCCAATGCTTCACACTCTTCCTCCTTAACTACAATATTTGCATTGTCCCCCTCTTTTGTGAAGACAGACGCAAAGTATTCATTAAGAACCATACATAGAAACATAGAAAATAGGAGCAGGAGTAGGCCATTCTACCCTTCGGGCCTGCTTCGCCTAATTCAGTACCGTGTTCCTGCTTTTCCCCCATATCCCTTGATCCCTGTCTGTGTCGGGCATAAGCTTTCCTTTTCTGCCTTATCTTACTCTGTAAGCTCCTTGACGTCCATGGGGCTCTAGATTTGGCCGTCTCACCTTTTTTCTTTGTGGGAACATGTTTACTCTGAACCCCTTGAATCTCCTCTTTGAATGCCTCCCACTGTACTGACACTGATTTACCTTCAAGTAGCTGTTTCCAGTCTATTTTCACTAAATCACTCCTCAGTTTCGTAAAATTGGCCTTGCCCCAATTGTGAACTTTAACTCCTGTTCTATCTCTGTCCTTTTCCATAATTATATTAAAACTGACTGAATTATGATCACTACCACCGCTCTCCCACTGTCACTCCTTCCACCTGCCCATCTTCATTTCCTAAAACTAACTCTAAAACTGCACCCTCTCTTGTTGGACTTGCTACATACTGGGCAAAATAGTTCTCCTGGATGCACCTCAAGAATTCTGCTCCCTCAATTCCTTTCACACTAAAACTATCCCAGTTAATATTGGGGTAATTAAAATCCCATACTATTACTGCCCTATTGTTCTTGCACCTCTGAGATTTGCCTACATATCTGCTCTTCTATCTCCCTCTGGCTATTTGGGGCTCTATAGTACACTCCCAGCAGTGTGATTGCCCCTTTTTTGTTCCTTAGCTTGATCCATATGGCCTAATTTGATGAACCTTCCAACATATCATCCCTCCTCACAGCTGTAATAGTTTCCTTGACTAAAATTGCCACCCCCCCCCCTCCTTTCTTATCCCCCTCCCTATCACGTCTGAAAACCCTGTAACCAGGAACGTTAAGCTGCGATTCCTGTCCCTCCTTAAGCCATGTTTCTGTAATAGCTATGATATCATACTGCCACGTGTCTATCTGTGCCCTCAGCTCATCTGCTTTATTTGCTGTACCCCTTGCATTGAAATAGATACCCTTGAGCACCGCCAAACTCTTTTTTATTTTCTAACCTTTGCTTCCTCTGTCTTCCAGACTCATCCATTAATTTTCTGCCTTCCATTTTCATTTCTGATTTTGTCCCAACTGAGTCTACCCTCAGGTCCCCATCCGCCTGCTGAACTAGTTTAAACCCTCCCCAACAGCACTAGCAAAACGTCCTGCAAGGAACTCAGTCCCGGCTCTGTTCAGGGGCAACCCGTCCGGCCTGTACAGGTCCCAATACCCTTGAGCCGGTCCCAATGTCCCAGGAATCTGAAGCCCTCCCTCCTGCACCATCTTTCCAGCCACGCATTCATCTCCCTTATCCTTCTATTTCTATACTCACTTGCCCGTGGCACTGGAAGTAATCCAGAGATTACTACTTTTGAGGTGCTGCTTGTTAATTTCTTACGTAGCTCCCTAAATTCTGACTGCAGGACCACATCCCTCTTTCTACCTATGTCATTGATTCCGATGTGGAGCACGACTGCTGGCTGTTCACCCTCCCCCTTCAGGATGCTCTGCAGCCACTCAGTGACATCCTTGATTCTGGCACCAGGGAGGCAACACACCATCCTGGATTCACATCTACGGCCACAGAAATGCCTGTCTGTTCCCCTGACTATTGAATCTCCTATCCCTATGGCTCTTTCAGTCTTCCCTGTACCCCACTGTGCAGCTGAGTCACCCGTGGTGCCATGGACTTGGCTCTAGCTGCACTCCCCAGGTGAAGCATCACTTTCCTCAGTATTCAGAACTGAATACCTGTTGGAGCGTGAGATGCACTCGGGTCTCCTGCACTACCTGCCTGATTCTTTTTGACTGTCTGGTGGACTTACTGGTGGACTTACTGGACTTCAGTAAGGCGTTTGATAAGGTTCCCCATGGTAGGCTGATGGAGAAAGTGAAGGCGCATGGGGTCCAAGGTGTACTAGCTAGATGGATAAAGAACTGGCTGGGCAACAGGAGACAGAGAGTAGCAGTGGAAGGGAGTTTCTCAAAATGGAGACGTGTGACCAGTGGTGTTCCACAGGGATCCGTGCTGGGACCACTGTTGTTTGTGATATACATAAATGATTTGGAGGAAAGTATAGGTGGTCTGATTAGCAAGTTTGCAGACGACACTAAGATTGGTGGAGTAGCAGATACTGAAGGGGACTGTCAGAGAATACAGCAGAAGATAGATAGACTGGAGAGTTGGGCAGAGAAATGGCAGATGGAGTTCAATCAGGGCAAATGCGAGGTGATGCATTTTGGAAGATCCAATTCAAGAGTGAACTATACAGTAAATGGAAAAGTCCTGGGGAAAATTGATGTGCAGAGAGATTTGGGTGTTCAGGTCCATTGTTCCCTGAAGGTGGCAACGCAGGTCAATAGAGTGGTCAAGAAGGCATACGGCATGCTTTCCTTCATCGGACGGGGTATTGAGTACAAGAGTTGGCAGGTCATGTTACAGTTGTATAGGACTTTGGTTCGGCCACATTTGGAATACTGCATGCAGTTCTGGTCGCCACATTACCAAAAGGATGTGGATGCTTTGGAGAGGGTGCAGAGGAGATTCACCAGGATGTTGCCTGGTATGGAGGGCGTTAGCTATGAAGAGAGGTTGAGTAGATTAGGATTATTTTCATTAGAAAGACGGAGGTTGAGGGGGGACCTGATTGAGGTGTACAAAATCATGAGAGGTATAGACAGGGTGGATAGCAAGAAGCTTTTTCCCAGAGTGGGGGATTCAATTACTAGAGGACACGAGATCAAAGTGAAAGGGGAAATGTTTAGGGGGGATATGCGTGGAAATTTCTTTACGCAGAGGGTGGTGGGTGCATGGAACGCTTTGCCAGCGGAGGTGGTAGACGCGGGCACGATAGAGTCTTTTAAGATGTATCTAGACAGATACATGAATGGGCAGGAAGTAAAGAGATACAGACCCTTAGAAAATAGGCGACAGGTTTAGATAGAGGATTTGGATCGGCGTAGGCTTGGAGGGCCGAAGGGCCTGTTCCTGTGCTGTAATTTTCTTTGTTCTTTGGTCATTCATTCCCTCTCTCCCTGCATACTCTTAAGCTGTGGAGTGATCACATCTATAAATGTGCTATCCACGTAGGTCTCATCCTCATGAATGCACTGCAGTGTCACCAGCTGCCGCTCAAGTTCCAAAACCCGGAGTTCAAACTGCTTCAATTGACAACACTTCCTGCACAAATGGTTCTCCAGGAATCGGGAAGCATCCTGGAGCTTCCACATAGCACAGGAGGTGCACTCTCGTGGTTAAAGCAACCCTGCCATTCCTTTATTTATTAGTTGATCCTTTGCTATTGCTAAGAAAAAAGAAACCTTACCAATACTACAACTCCTTAGAATTATTAATAAAACCTTACTAGTACTGATAAATCCTACTAAAAATCAGTACAGTTCACTAGTTAAAATAAACCTTACTCAAAAAAAGTACTCACTTGTTCCTTATTATTAAGCTATTTACACACACGCCCTAACAGTGGTTTACTAACCCAGCTATTTAAAGTTATTCCCTAACAGCAGTTACTTACCAACCAATCACTTTGCAGCTTTCCTGTGACGTCACTGCTCATTTTGTTTTCAAACTCCGATGCACCTGGACTCCTCTCCGCTGCTCTCCTGGAAGGTAAGTGCTCTAGGCCGCGATCCTTGGGCTGTATTTATCTGCTCCCCGCTCTGTGTTCTTCCCGCAGGTCCGCTCCTCTCCACTGTTCTCCCAGAAAGTAAGTGCTGGAATGTTTTAGGATGGGTGTAGGATGGGTGCAGTTGACACCTCTTAGCTTTGAAGATTTTCCTTTGTCCCTGTTAGACAGTTTGAATATACAAAGGCCAAGCCCTTTTCTTCAGCGGCCATTAGGGCAATTAGGGATGGGCAATAAATGCTGGCCTAGCCAGCGATGCCCACATTCCATAAATGAATATTTAAAGAAAACTGGAGTATTGTTCACTTTTTAAAGGAAAGGTTCATTTTTAAAAGACAGTCAGTTTTTATAATTCTTCAGATTTTGTTCATGATTGTTGTATTATCGCACTTTTCGTGTGTGTGTGGCAGACCCACAGGAAAATTTGTGGCTGGCTCTGAAAATAATGGCTTCAGTCTTCCTAATATTTAGTTTGAGGAAATTTCTGCTCATCCAGTACTGGATGTCGGACAAGCAGTCTGATAATTCAGAGACAGAGTAGAGGTTGAGAGAGGTGATGGTGAGATAGAGTTGTTTATTGTCAGCATACAAGTGGAAACTGATACTGTGTTTTTTGGTGATATACTGCCCCTCAGCGACATAGATGAGAAATAGGAGGGGCCAAGGAAAGATCCTTGGAACACCAGAGGTAATGGTGTGGGAGCAGTAAGAGAAGCCATTGCAGGTGATTCTCTGGTTGTGACTGCATAGATAAGAATAGAAGCAGCCGAGTACAGTCCCACCCAGCTGGACGACAGTGGAGAGGCGTGAGAGGGGGATGGTGTGGTCAACCATGTCAAAAGCTGCAGACAGGTCGACAAAGACACGGTGGGATAGTTTAAAATATAAAGAATAAAACTGGATGAACCACCCGGCATCAATCTAGATACTAGATTTGAATATGACAAAGGTACAACCTGCCTAGTCAACCCTGCAAAATACTCCTCACTAACATCTGGGGACTTGTGAAAAAATTGGGAGAGCTGTCCACAGATTAGTCGAGCAAAAGCCTAATATAGTTATATTCACCAATCATACCTTATAGCTCATGTCCCAGAATCTGCCATCACCATCCCTCCAGCAGGATAGGAATCCCAGAGGTGGTAGCACAATGGTATACAGTTGGGAGGGAGTGGTCATGGGAGTCCTCAACATTGACTGTGGACCCAATGAAGTCTCATGGCATCAAGTCAAACATGGTCAAGGAAATCTCAGCTGATGAATCAGTACTCTTCCATGTTGAACATCACTTGGATGGACACAGAATGTACTCTGGGTGGGGGACTTCAATGTCCATCACCAAGAGTGGCTCCGTAGCACCACTACTGACCGAACTGGCAGACTCCTGAAGGACATATCTGGCAGACTGGGCCATTGGCAGGTGGTGATAGACCAACAAGAGGGTAAAAGCCTACTTGACCTTGTACTCAAATCTGCCTGTCGCAGTTGCATCTGTCCTTGACACCATTGGTATGAGTGGCCACGGCACAGTCCTTGTGGGGATGAAGTTCTATCTTCACACTGAGGACATGCTCCATTGTGTTGTGTGGCACGAGCACTGCTAAATGGGATAGATTCAGAACAAATGTAGCAGCTGAAAACTAGGCATCCATGAGGTACTGTGGGTCATCAACAGCAGCAGAATCAGTAACCTCGTGGTTGGCATAACACTCTACCATTACCATCAAGTCTGGGAACCAACCCTAGTTAAATGAGGAATGTAGCACCAGGCATACTTAAAAATGAGGTGCCAACCTGATGACACCACGACATGGGACTGTATGCAGGCTAAACAGCAGAAGCAGGATGCTACAGACAGGACTAAGCGATCCCACAACCAATGGATCAGATCTAAGCTCTGCAGTCCTGCCACATCCAGTTGTGAATGGCGGTGAACAATTAAACTACTAACAAGAGGCAGCGGCTCCATGAACATCTACATCTCAATGATGGGGGAACTCAGCACATCAGTACAAACAACAAGACTTTTGCAACAAAGCGTTTGTAACCATCTTCAGCCAGAAGTGTCAAGTGGATGATCCATCTCCGCCTCCTCCTGAGGTCCCCAGCATCACAGATGCCAGTCTTCAGCCAATCCGATTAACTTCTCATGATATGAAGAAATAGCTGAAGGCACTGGATACAGCAAAGGCTATGGACCCTGACAACATCCTGGTAATAGTACTGAAGACTTGTGCTCCAGAACTAGCCACACCCCTAGCCAAGCCCTTCCAGTACAGCTACAAGACTGGCATCTACCCGGCAATGTGGAAAATTGCCCAGGTATGTCCTTTCAACAAAAGCAGGACAAAAAGTGTTTGTGCAGTATGTCCAGGAAGCTTTTCTGACTCAGTATGTAGACTGCCCGACCAGAGGGGAGGCAATATTGGATTTGGTACTAGGCAATGAACCAGGGCAAGTGATAGAGCTGTTGGTGGGCGAGCACTTTGGAGATAGTGATCACAATTCTGTAGCATTCACTGTGGTAATGGAGAGGGATAGGTATGTGCAACAGGGCAAGGTTTACAATTGGGGGAAGGGTAGATATGATGCTGTCAGGCAGGAACTGAGGAGCATAAGTTGGGAGCATATGCTGGCAGGGAAGGGCACGGTCGAAATGTGGAACTTTTTCAAGGAGCAGATAGTAGGGGCCATTGATAAGCATGTCCCTGTCAGACAGGGAAGGGATGGTCATGTGAGGGAACCGTGGTTGACAAGAGAGGTTGAGAGTCTTGTTAGGAAGAAGAAGGATGCGTATATAAAGTTGAGGAAAAAGGGCACAGGCATAGCTCTGGAGGGATACAAGATGGCCAGGAAGGATCTGAAGAAAGGGATTAGGAGAGCTAAGAGAGGGCATGAAAAATGCTTGGCGGGTAGGATAAAAGAAAACCCCAAGGCCTTTTACGCGTATGTCAGAAATATGAGGATGACTAGGGGGACCATAGGTCCGGTCAAGGACAATAGCGGGAGACTGTGTGTTGAGCCGGAAGAGATAAGTGAGGTTTTGAATGAGTACTTCTCTTCGGTATTTACGAATGAGAAGGGGTGTATTACTGAAGAGGACGGTGTGAAACAGACTGGTAAGCTCGAGGAAGTGCTCGTTAGGAGGGAAGATGTGTTGGGGTTTTTGAATAACTTGAAGATAGACAAGTCTCCCGGGCCTGACGGGGTATATCCAAGGATGTTATGGGAAGCAAGGGATGAAATTGCAGAGCCGCTGGCAATGATCTTTTCATCTTCTCTGCTGACGGGGGTGGTACCAGGTGATTGGAGGGTGGCAAATGTTGTGCCCCTGTTCAAGAAAGGGAATAGGAACAACCCTGGGAATTACAGGCCAGTTAGTCTTACTTCGGTGGTAGGCAAGTTGATGGAAAAGGTGCTGAGGGATAGGATTTCTGAGCATCTGGAAAGACACTGCTTGATTCGGGACAGTCAGCACGGTTTTGTGAGGGGTAGGTCTTGCCTCACAAGCCTGATTGAATTCTTTGAGCAGGTGACCAAGCAAGTGGATGAGGGTAAACCAGTGGATGTGGTGTACATGGATTTTAGTAAGGCATTTGATAAGGTCCCCCATGGTAGACTTATGGAGAAAGTCAGGAGGCATGGGATAGTGGGGAATGTGGCCAGTTGGATTAAGAATTGGCTAACTGATAGAAGGCAGAGAGTGGTCTTAGAGGGTAAATACTCAGCCTGGAGCCCAGTTACCAGTGGCGTGCCGCAGGGATCAGTTCTGGGTCCTCTCCTGTTTGTGATTTTTATTAACGACTTGGATGAGGAAGTCGAAGGGTGGGTCAGTAAATTTGCAGATGATACAAAGGTTGGTGGAGTTGTGGATACCGAGGAGGGCTATTGTCGTCTGCAAAGGGACTTGGATAGGTTGCAGTGCTGGGCTGAAAAGTGGCAGATGGAGTTTAACCCTGAAAAGTGTGAGGTCGTCCATTTTGGAAGGACAAACATGAATGCAAAATACTGGGTTAACGGTAGGGTTCTTGGGCATGTGGAGGAGCAGAGAGACCTTGGGGTCTATGTGCATAGATCATTGAAAGTTGCAACTCAAGTGGATAGGGCTGTGAAGAAGGCATATGGGGTGTTAGCGTTCATTAGCAGAGGGATTGAATTTAAGAGCCGTGAGGTGATGATGCAGCTGTACAGGACCTTGGTAAGGCCTCATTTGGAGTACTGTGTGCAGTTCTGGTCGCCTCATTTTAGGAAGGATGTGGAAGCCTTGGAGAGGGTGCAGAGGAGATTTACCAGGATGTTGCCTGGAATGGAGAATAAGTCTTACGAGGAAAGGCTGAACATTCTAGGCCTCTTCTCATTAGAAAGGAGAAGGATGAGGGGTGACATGATAGAGGTTTATAAGATGATCAGGGGAATAGATAGGGTAGACAGTCAGAAACTTTTTCCCCGGGTGGAGCAAAGCGTTACAAGGGGTCATAAATTTAAGGTGAAGGGTGGGAGATATAAGGGGGATGTCAGGGGAAGGTTCTTTACCCAGAGAGTGGTCGAGGCATGGAATGCCTTGCCCGGGGAAGTTGAAGTTGTTGAGTCAGAAACTTTAGGGACTTTCAAAAGGCTTTTGGATAGGTATATGGATAAAGGAGAATGATGGGGTATAGATTAAATTGTCCTTGACAGAGGACAAAGGATCGGCACAACATTGTGGGCCGAAGGGCCTGTTCTGTGCTGTATGTTCTATGTTCTATGTAAATCCAACCCAGCCAATTACTGCCCCATCAGTTTACTCTCCATCATCAGCAAAGTGATGGAAGGTCGTCAATAGTGGTGTCAAGTGGCACTTACACAGGAATAACCTGCGCATTGATGCTCAGGTTAGGTTCCACCAGGCCCACTCAGCTCCAGATCTCATTACAGCCTTGGCCCAATCAGGGACAGAAAAACTGAACTCCAGAGGTGAGGTGCGAGTGACTGCTCTTGACATTAATGCAGCATTTGACTGAGTATGGCATCAAGGAGCCCTAGCAAAATTGAAGTCCACTGGTTGGAGTTATACCTAGCACAAAGGAAAATGGTTGTGGTTGTTGGATGTCAATCATCTCTGCTCCAGAACATCACTGCAGGAGTTCCTCAGGGTAGTGTCCGAGGCCCAACCATCTTCAGCTGCTTCATCTATGACCTTCCCTCCATCAAAAAGTTGGGATATTCGCTGATGATTGCACGATGTTCAGCACCATCCCCAATTCCACAGATACTGAAGCAGTCTGTGCTCGCATGTAGCAGGATCTGGACAGCATTCAGGCTTGGCCTGATAGGTGGCAAGTGTTACGGCCAAGTGAGGAAGAGGGTCACAGTTGCTCCCTCTGGCCTTTCCCCTTATTTGACTGCAACAGGGTTTATTCCTTTTTAAACAGTGAGTGTTTTACCTTTTATCTTTACTGTGATCGTGAAAGAGCCAATCGGACAGGTTTTCTTGAGTTTAAACAAAAAAGAGGTAAGTTTATTATACTTAAAACTCGAACCCCGATTTAAAAATGCTAAAAAATATGCTACACATTCACGCACACATTCACACGAGAATCACACACGCACACAAATAGATTACAGAGGGAAAATAGATTTGGTGGTTGGATTAAAGTCCAGAATAAATGGAACTTAAATACACAGTCTGTAAAGTGGATGATCCAGTAGTCCTCCAACTGAAGCTGTATTCTTGCAGTCCTCGCTGGTCAAAGTGCACTTTGTGGTTGGCCTGCTTTGCTCAGGGTTTTCCTGAAGGCAGAATTGTAGTTGGCTGTTTTCCTCTGGTCTCTAGCTGTAGCAGTCTGTCAGCTTGGAGGGTCCCCCAGATGCAGATGGTTTTCAAACTTGATGTTTTTTGGGAAGAGAGAAAGGGAAGTCTGCAGGCTTCCGCTGCTGCCTACTCAGTTACTGCCTGTCTTCTGTCTGTGTAACAAAACTTCAGTTGTTTTCAAAGATGGACAGATAGTCACATGGTTCTCTCAATCCCCTTTGTTTTTAATGAGGTCCAAAGTCTGAATCCCAAAACTTCTCTTAGGTGAGGTTGTCAGTGTTTACCCACTGGAGGGACGTCTCCTCATATGAATACCTTGGGATGACTTTAAATGTCCTGCTAACAAGGGTGATCTGGCTAATCTACTCAGTTAGCCAAAGCATTGTCCTGGCTGGGCTTCTTGTTAGACTTTTTGTCTCCAGTTCAATCTCCTGGTATTTCAGATGCAAAATGCAGTAGCCATCTTGGCTGTTATTTTTTTAAAGTTAACTTGTAGGATTTTTTCCATTAAAAGTCTAATGTAAGTTTCCAACTGATTAAATTAATATTTCTCATTTGGCATATAGGGTTTTCTTGACAGAAGTAACAGCTGTCCCACACAAGTGGCAGGTAATCACCATTTCCAGCCAGAGAGAATCTAACCATCTCCCCTTGGCATTCAGTGGCATTATCATCACTGAATCCCCCACCATCAATGTCCTTGGGGGATGGGGTGGGGTAGGGGGGGGGACGGTGGTCACCACTGACCAGAAACTTAACTGGATCGGCCAGATACATACTGTGGCTGCAAGAGCAGGTGAGAGGCTGTGAATTCTGCAATGACTGGCTCATCTCCTGACTCCCCAAAGCCTGTTCACTATCTACAAGAGACAAATCAGGAGTGTGATGCAATACTCGCCACTTGCCTGAATGTATGCTCAGAAAGCTGGACACCATTCAGGACAAAGCATCCTGTTTGATCAGCACCCCCTCCACCACCTTAAACATTCACTCCCTCCACCGCAGGAACACAGTGGCAGCAGTGTGTACCATATACAAGATGCTCTGCAGTAACTCACCAAGGGTCCTTCGACAGCACCTTCCAAACCTGTGGCCTCTACCATCTAGAAGGACAAGGGCAGCAGACACATAGGAACACCACCTGCAATAAAAACAAGAAATGCTGGAAATACTCAGCAGGTCTGGCAGCATCTGTGGAGAGAGAAACAGAGTTAACGTTTCAGGTCGGTGACCCTTCTTCAGAACTGACTTGAAACGTTAACTCTGCTTCTCTCTCCACAGATGCTGCCAGACCTGCTGTGGAGAGAGAAACCGAGCTAACGTTTCAGGTCGGTGACCCTTCTTCAGAACTGGCAGATATAAGAAATGTAAAAGATTTTAAGCAAGTATAGCGGGGGGTGGGGATAGAGATAACAAAAGAAGTGTTGATAGGACAAGGTCACAGAATAGCTGACCAGGTCATGGAGCAAAGGCAAACGATATGTTAATGGTGTGCTGAAAGACAAATCATTAGTACAGATAGGGTGTTAATGGACTGAAACTGGACTGAAACTGAACAGCCACAAACACAAACATGAAAAAAAAAACACAGTAGGTAGGCACAGTAGAAACAAACTAAAATAAAATAAACACAAAAAATTAAAAAAAAAATAACTAAAAATAAAAGTAAAATGGGGGGCCCATCATGCTCTGAAATTATTGAACTATTGAGTTCAATAATTTCAGTGCATTATGGGCCCCCCACTTTACTTTTATTTTTAGTTATTTTTTATTTTTTGTGTTTATTTTAGTTTGTTCAGTTTGCTTTTACTGTGCCTACCCACTTTTTTTTTTCATGTTTGTGGCTGTTCAGTTTTCAGTCCATTAGCACCCTATCTGTACTAATGCTTTGTCTTTCAGCACACCATTAACATATCGTTTGCCTTTGCTCCATGACCTGGTCAGCTATTCTGTGACCTTGTCCTATCAACACTTCTTTTGTTATCTCTATCCCCACCCCCGCTTTACTTGCTTAAAATCTTTTACATTTCTTATATCTGCCAGTTCTGAAGAAGGGTCACCGACCTGAAACGTTAACTCTGTTTCTCTCTCCACAGATGCTGCCAGACCTGCTGAGTATTTCCAGCATTTTTTGTTTTTATTTCAGATTTCCAGCATCTGCAGTATTTTGCTTTTATCACCACCTGCAAGTTCCCCTCCAAGCCACACACCATCCTGACTTGGAAATTTATTACCGTTCCTTCACTATCGCTGGATCAAAACCTTGGAACTCCCTTCCTAACAGCATGGCAGGTGTATCTACACTACATGGACTGCAGCAGTTCAAGAAGGCAGCTCACCACCACCACCTCAAGGGGGTTAGGAATGGGCAACTAATGCTGGTCTTGCCAGTGATGCCCACATGCTGCAAATGTATTTAAAAAAAGAAATTGCAGGATCCCAAGCACACTGCTAATTGTAGACTGTATTAGGGTTCCAGATGCACTGCGTTTTGTGTGTGTTAATTCAGGTCTGTGTTTATTGAGTTTGTGGTATATTCCATTCCCTCTGCAGGCAGCAGCAACATCCATTCTGTGAGTGGAGAGACTTCTATCATCCTGGGCAGTTTGCTAGATGACCAACACTGGCACATGGTTGAAATTGAGCGTTATGGGCAAGATGTTAATTTCACACTCGATGGTCATGTTGAACGTGTGCACACTAATGGTGATTTTGACCATCTGGATTTGGATTCTTTGGTAAGCTAGTTTTACGTTTGGAATTGCCACAGGTTGGTACGCTGTAGCTGAAATCTTCTGAATTGTTGAAAAAGATTCAACTCATTTACAAATTTGTTAAATATTTCAATAGTTTCCTGTTACATTTGAGTTTGTCCCTTGTTTGTGTATTAAGTGTTGCAGCAAATCCTGCTTGTATGCCATTGATTTGGTGAACCTGTCGATCCTGGCATTTGCTGCTCAGGCCCAGCTTACTTGTATCACTGCCACCAATTTGAGTTTTGTTATTAATGTGGTATCACTAGAGTAATGGCTGAAGCACGTTTGGTTCTGTCCTGTATGACTCAGCTGTAGTTTAATTAAAGTTATATGATCGCTGTTTAATGACCCACTCACCCAACAGCTTCTTTCTTTCTTACATTTTACCTTTATTTCAGATTTTCTTTGGTGGGTTGATAACCACCGAGAGACTAAGACTGGCCGACAAGCCAAACTTCCAGGGCTGTTTGGAGAACATCATGTACAATAATATCAGTGTCATCGACCTGGCGAGAGCAGGACATTCACAAACACGAAGCCTGGTAGGGAGCAATCAATAAAATCTGACAGTACAAATGAATAAGAACATAAGAAATAAGAGCAGGAGTAGATCATTTGGCCCTTTGAGCCCGCTGCACTACTCAATCTGATTATGGCTGATCTTCTATCTCAATCCCACTTTCTCGCCCACTCCCCACATCCCTTGATTTCCTGAGTGATCAAAAAATCTGTCTGTTTCAGCTTTAAATATACTCAACAATGGAGCATCCACAACCTTGTGGGGTAGAGAATTCCAAAGATTCACAACCCTCTGAGTGAAGAAATTTCTCCTCATCTCAGTCCTAAATGACTGGCCCCTTATCCTGAGACTGTCCCCATGTTCTAGATTCCTCAGCCAGGGAGAAACAATCTGAGTGTCTAGCCTGTCAAACCCCTTCAGAATCTTATAAAAGCAAAATACTGCAGATGCTGGAACTCTGAAATAAAAACAAGAAATGCTGGAAATACTCAGCAGGTCTGGCAGCATCTGTGGAGAGAGAAGTAGATTTAACGTTTTAGATCAGTGACCTTTCATCAGAACAGACCTGAAACATTAACTCTGCTTCTCTCTCCACGGATGCTGCCAGACCTGCTGAGTATTTCCAGCATTTCTTGTTTTCCTTTCAGAATCTTGTATGTTTCAATGAGATCACCTCGCATTCTTCTAAACTCCAGGGAGTATAGGCCCAATATACTCAGTTCACCATAGGACAACCCTCTCATCCTAGGGACTAATCTAATGAACCTTTGCTGTACTGCCTTCAATGCAAGTATATCCTTCCTTAAATATGGAGACCAAAACTGTACACAGTATTCCAGGTGTGATCTCACCAAAGCCTGTACAATTGTAGCAAGACTTCCTTATTCTTGTACTCCAGTCCCCTTGCAATAAAGGCCAACATACCAATTGCCTTCCTAATTGCTTGATGTACCTTTGTGCTAATTTGTATTCCTTGCCCAAGTCCTCTGAATATCAACCTTTACACGTTTCGCATTTTAAAAAAAATGCTGCTTTTCTATTCTTACTATTCAGGCACGAAGGGGCCTAACGGTCTGCTCCTGCTCCTAATTCATAATACCAAAGTGAAAAACTTCACACATTATACTCCGTCTGCCATGTTTGTTACCCACTCACTTAACCTGTCTATATCTCTTTGCAGCCTCTTCGTGTCCTCCTCACAGATTACATTCCCACCTAAATTTGTACCATCAGCAAACTTAGATATGGTACTCTCTGTCTCTTCATCCAGGTCATGAGTAGAGATTGTAAATAGCTGAGGCCCCATCACTGATCCTTGTGGGTCTCCACTATTCACTGCCTGACAACTTGAAAATGCCCCATTTATGCCTACCCTTTGCTTCCTGTCCATTAATCAATCCTCTATCCATGCTAATATATTACCCCCAACTTCATTGCACTTAACTTGCATGTTAACCTTTTTGTGTGGCACTTTATCGAATGCCTTTTGGAAATCCAAGCATATTGCATCTGTTAGTTCCCCTTTATCTACCCTAGTTACATCCTCAAAAACTCTAAATTTGTAAATACAATTTCCCTTTCGTAAAATCATGTTGATTTTGTCTGATCAGACTCTGATTTTCTAAGTGCATTGTTAAGACTTCTTTAATAATAGATTCCAACATTTTCCTGATGACTGATGTCCGGCTGACTGGCCTGTAGTTCCCTGTTTTCTCTCTCACTCCTTTCTTGAATAGCAGCGTTACATTTGCTAACTTCCAATCCACTGGGAACGTTCTAGAATCTAGGGAATTTTGGAAAATTATAACCAGTGCATCCACTATCTTGGCAGCTACTTCTTTCAGAACCCTAGGATGTCGGCCGTCAGGTCCTGGGATTTGTCAGACTTTAGTCCCTTAAGTTTCTGCAATAGTTTTTCTTTGCTGCTATTAATTACCTTAAGTTCTTCACCCTTATTAGCCCCATGGTTACCCTCTCTTTCTGGTATGTAATTTGCATTTTCTACTATGAAGACAGACACAAAACATTTGTTCAATGTCTCTGCCATTTTCTCATTCCCTGTGATAATTTCTCCTGTCTCTGCCTCTAAGGGACCCAAGTTTACTTTAGCTACTCTCCTTTATATATACTTGTAAAATCTCTTACAATCTGCTTTTATATTCCTGGCTACTCTCGATTTTTCCTCTTTTTAATCAATTTTGGTGGCCCTTTGGTTTCTAAAACTCTCCCAAATCCTCAGGCTTACTACTATTCTTTGAAACATTATTAGTCTCTTTTAATCTAATACTATCCTTAACTTGTCTAGAGAGCAGGGATGGATCTTTTCTTGCTGAGTTTTTGATTTATAATGGAATGTATTTTTGTTGAACATTTTGAATCGCTGCTTCAAATGCTTCCTACTGTTTATTTAACAACATACTTTTTGGTCTATTTAGCCAATCAACTTAGCCAGCTCCCCTCGATACCTATATAATTGGCTTTAAGTGTAAGATTCTTGTTTGGGACTGAAGTATGTCACTTTCAAACTTAATATGGAATTAAGTTGTATTATAATCACTTTTTACCCGAGTCAGTGGTAACTACCTGAGAAAGCGTAGGCTAAGCACAGAGACACAGAGAAAAGAAAAGGTCTTTATCTAGAAGAGGATGAGATGGAGAGCAGTTCCAATCCTGCCAAATATGTTTGTATTTGTGAAAGACTGAGCCCATTCTGAACAACTCATCAAATCTTTTTAAGGAAACTTGAAAAATGTTTGGTAGAAAGCAGGAGAGACAGGTACATGTCAGGGTATGGACATGTCTGATAGACTGATCAATCCTCTGGGTCCAGCCTGCAGTCACGAGTGACTTTAATTTTGTGTAAATCGCTATTTTTGTCATTTTCCACCTCCCTGTGCAAGACTGTGAAATATTCACAGAATATTTTCATGAAATATTCATGAACATTCAGATCTCATTTTCTATAAACATAAATAATATGGACAGGTGAAAAATCACAATAATGTCAGAATTTTCAAATACCAAATTAGGGGCTTAACAAACTTTAATAGTAAACAGAGGTAGTTACAGGTCAGGCTGAGTAGGTCAATAGAGAGAAAAGTGGAGCTTTACATTTCAGAAAAATGAGAGATTGAAAATAGTAAAATTCTCGCTGGAGTAGAGGAAGACAAGAGACGGGGGGGGAGGGGTGGGCATGTGCGACAGATACACCGAGCTGGAGGAGGACCCAAGACCAGTATATCCGCCCGAGGCGTATTGCCCAGAACTGAATGCAGGTAGTGTGACACTGGACCAAGGCCCCCTAAAACTGAAGCATAACTTCCTCACATTTATATTCCAGGCCCCTTGAAGCAAAGGCCAACATTCCATTAGCTTCCAGTAAAGCAAACCACAAAAAGACTAATGTAATTCATAGAATCGTACAGCACTTAGAGGCCATTCAGCCCATCATTCCTGTGCTGGAGCTTTGATTCTGGGCTTTTTTTATTCATTCATGGGATGGGGGCGTCGCAGGCCAGGTCAGCATTTATTGCCCATCCCTAATTGCCCTTGAACTGAGTGGCTTGCTAGGCCATTTCAGAGGGCATGTAAGAGTCAACCACATTGTTGTGGATCTGGAGTCACATGTAGGCCAGACCAGGTAAGAGCAGCAGATTTCCTTCTCTAAAGGACATTAGTGAACCAGATGGGTTTTTACAACAATCGACAATGGTTTCATGGCCATCATTAGACTAGCTTTAAATTCCAGATTTATTAATTAAATTCAGATTCCACCTTATGCTGTGGTGGGATCCGAACCCATGTCCCCAGAGAAATACCCTGGGTTTCCGAGTTACTAGTCCAGTGATAATACCACTACGCCACCGCCTACCGCTTTTGGGGGAGTGAAGGGAGGAGGTGAAGGCGAATCTGTATATGGGATGGGCCACTGTTGGAGAACAGTGCACAGTTTTGTGTACCTGATTATACGAAGGGACAAGAGTATTGTAGATTCACAGGGCTGATACCATTGAGATGATATGGTTCAAGAGGGGGGAGTAAATAGGAATGTAGTGGTAGTAGGGGACAGTATAGTCAGGGGAATTGACACTGTTCTCTGCAGCAACGAGCAAGAGTCCAGACGGCTGTGTTGCCTGCCCGGTGCCAGAATTCGGGACATCTGCTCAGGGCTGGAGAGGAACTTACAGTGGGAAGGGGAGGATTGAGTTGTTGTGGTCCATGTGGGTACCAACGACATAGATAGGACTAGGAAGGAAGGTCTGCATAGGGAGCATGAGCAGCTAGGGTTAAATTAAAAAAACAAAACCTCAAAGGAATTAATCTCTGGGTTATTACCTGAGCCACGAGCAAATTGGGTTAGGGTAAATAAGATTAGAGAATTAAATGTGTAGTTCAAAGATTGGTGTGGGAGAAATGGGTTTCGATCCATGGGGCACTGGCACCAGTACTGGGGAAAATGGGAGCTGTACCATTGGGACGGACTTCACCTGAACCATAAATAAAAGCAAAATACTGCGGATGCTGGAAATCTGAAACAAAAACAAGAAATGCTGGAATCACTCAGCGGGTCTGGCAGCATCTGTGGAAAGAGAAGCAGAGTTAACGTTTCGGGTCAGTGACCCTTCTTCGGAACTGACAAATATTAGAAAAGTCACAGGTTATAAGCAAGTGAGGTGGGGGTGGGGCAAGAGATAACAAAGGAGAAGGTGCAGATTGGACACTGAATATTGAACAGCAGCAAGTGCAAACCTGAAAAAAACCCTGAAAAAAACAGTGGGTAAGCAAACTCAACAAACTAAGATGAAATGAAATAAATGCAAAAAAAGATTGTAAAAAAATGTAAAAAAGAATGTAAAAAAAAAGAAGAAAAAATAACTAAAATAGAAAGTAAAATGGGGGGCTGTCATGCTCTGAAATTATTGAACTCAATGTTCAGTCCGGCAGGCTGAAGTGTGCCTAATCGGTAGATGAGATGCTGTTCCTCGAGCTTGCGTTGATGTTCACTGGAACACTGCAGCAATCCCAGGACAGAGATGTGAGCATGAGAGCAGGGGGGAGTGTTGAAATGGCAAGCAACCGGAAGCTCAGGGTCCTGCTTGCGGACTGAGCGGAGATGTTCCGCAAAGCGGTCACCCAGTCTACGCTTGGTCTCCCCAATGTAGAGAAGACCACACTGTGAGCAGCGAATACAGTATACTACATTGAAAGAAGTACAAGTAAATCGCTGCTTCACCTGAAAGGAGTGTTTGGGGCCTGGGATAGTGAGGAGAGAGGAGGTAAATGGGCAGGTATTACACCTCCTGCGATTGCAGGGGAAGGTGCCCTGGGACGGGGACGAGGTGGTGGGGGTAATGGAGGAGTGGACCAGGGTGTCGCGGAGGGAACGATCCCTTCGGAATGCTAACAGGGGAAGGGAGGGGAAGATGCGACTGGTAGTGGCATCACGCTGGAGGTGGCGGAGGATGATCCTTTGGATATGGAGGCTGGTGGGATGGAAAGTGAGGACAAGGGGAACCCTGTCACGGTTCTGGGAGGGAGGGGAAGGGGTGAGGGTAGAGGTGCGGGGAATGGGTCGGACACGGTTGAGGGCCCTGTCAACCACAGTGGGGGGAAATCCTTGGTTGAGGAAAAAGGAGGTCATATCAGAAGAACCGTCATGGAAGGTAGCATCATCAGAGCAGATGCGTCGGAGACGGAGAAACTGGGAGAATGGAATGGAGTCCTTACAGGAGGTAGGGTGTGAAGAAGTGTAGTCGAGGTAGCTGTGGGAGTCGGTGGGCTTATAATGGATATTGGTAGACAACCTATCCCCAGAGATGGAGACAGAGAAGTCGAGGAAGGGAAGGGAAGTGTCAGAGATGGACCATGTAAAGGTGAGAGAAGGGTGGAAATTGGAAGCAAAGTTGATAAAGTTTTCTAGTTCGGGGCGGGAGCAGGAAACGGCACCGATACAGTCATCAATGTACCGGAAAAAGAGTTGGGGGAGGGGGCCTTTGTTCCAGTTCTACTCAGGCCCCCTCCCCCAACTCTTTTTCCGGTACATTGATGACTGTATCGGTGCCGTTTCCTGCTCCCGCCCCGAACTAGAAAACTTTATCAACTTTGCTTCCAATTTCCACCCTCCTCTCACCTTTACATGGTCCATCTCTGACACTTCCCTTCCCTTCCTCGACTTCTCTGTCTCCATCTCTGGGGATAGGTTGTCTACCAATATCCATTATAAGCCCACCGACTCCCACAGCTACCTCGACTACACTTCTTCACACCCTACCTCCTGTCAGGACTCCATTCCATTCTCCCAGTTTCTCCGTCTCCGACACATCTGCTCTGATGATGCTACCTTCCATGACGGTGCTTCTGATATGACCTCCTTTTTCCTCAACCGAGGATTTCCCCCCACTGTGGTTGACAGGGCCCTCAACCGTGTCCGACCCATTCCCCGCACCTCTACCCTCACCCCTTCCCCTCCCTCCCAGAACCGTGACAAGGTTCCCCTAGTCCTCACTTTTCATCCCACCAGCCTCCATATCCAAAGGATTATCCTCCGCCATTTTCGCCACCTCCAGCGTGATGCCACTACCAGTCGCATCTTCCCCTCCCTTCCCCTGTCAGCATTCCGAAGGGATCGTTCCCTCCGCGACACCCTGGTCCACTCCTCCATTACCCCCACCACCTCGTCCCCGTCCCAGGGCACCTTCCCCTGCAATTGCAGGAGGTGTAATACCTGCCCATTTACCTCCTCTCTCCTCACTATCCCAGGCCCCAAACACTGCTTTCAGGTGAAGCATCGATTTACTTGTACTTCTTTCAATGTAGTATACTGTATTCGCTGCTCACAGTGTGGTCTCCTCTACATTGGGGAGACCAAGCGTAGACTGGGTGACCGCTTTGCGGAACATCTCCGCTCAGTCCGCAAGCAGGACCCTGAGCTTCCGGTTGCTTGCCATTTCAACACTCCCCCCTGCTCTCATGCTCACACCTCTGTCCTGGGATTGCTGCAGTGTTCCAGTGAACATCAACGCAAGCTCGAGGAACAGCATCTCATCTACCGATTAGGCACACTTCAGCCTGCCGGACTGAACATTGAGTTCAATAATTTCAGAGCATGACAGCCCCCCATTTTACTTTCATTTTTAGTTATTTTTTTTTTCTTTTTCTTTTTACATTCTTTTTTACATTTTTTACAATCTTTTTTTGCATTTATTTCATTTCATCTTAGTTTGTTGAGTTTGCTTACCCACTGCTTTTTTCAGGTTTGCACTTGCTGCTGTTCAATATTCAGTGTATTAACACCTAATCTGTACTAATGCTTTGTCTTTCAACACACCATTAACATATTGTTTGCCTTTGCTCCGTGACCTTTTGGTCAGCTATGTGGCCTGGTCCAATCTGCATCTTCTCCTTTGTTATCTCTTGCCCCACCCCCACCTCACTTGCTTATAATCTGTGACTTTTCTAATATTTGTCAGTTCCGAAGAAGGGTCACTGACCCGAAACGTTAACTCTGCTTCTCTTTCCACAGATGCTGCCAGACCTGCTGAGTGATTCCAGCATTTCTTGTTTTTGTTTCACCTGAACCATGCTGGGACAGGTGTTCTGGCGAGTTGTATAACTAGGGCGATAGAGAGGGTTGTGGGATCAAGTGAGAGAAGATGTGATAAGTTAGTTAGAGAGGACAAGGCAAGAGAGCAAGGTAGCAATAAGGGAAATAATCACAGCGTAGCATGAAGGGACAGAATGTACAAAATTGAGACAGTGCAAGCAGCAAAGGCTAGAGGTTGTGTAAATAGTAAAAAGACAGAACTAAAGTCTCTATTTGAATGTGCGTAGCATTCTTAACAAAACAAATGAACTGAAAGCTCAAATAGAAATGAATATGTATGATCTGATGGCCATTACAGAGAGAAGGAGGGGCGACAGAGAGAGAAAGGGGGGGGGGGGCGCGACAAAGGCTGGGACCTGAATATTCAAGGGCACACGACATTTCAGAAGGATAGGGAAGTAGGAAAAGTTGGAGGGGTCGCTCTGTTAAGTAAAATGACATTAGAACAATAGAGAAGTGACCTTAGTTGTAAAAATCAAAGATGTAGAATCAGTTTGGGCAGCAATAAGAAATAGTAAAGGTAGGAAGTCACTTGTGGGAGTAGTTTATAGGCCTCCTAACAGTAACCACACTGTAGGACGGGTTATACAGAAAGAAATAATGGGGGCTTTTGAGAAAGGTATGGTGATAATCATGGGTGATTTAAATCTACAGATAGATTGGACAAATCAGATTGGCAATGGTAGTCTGGAAGATAAATTCAGAGTGTTTTCAGGACAGTTTCTTGGAGCAGCACGTTCTAGAGCCAACCAGAGAGCAGACTACTCCAGATGTGGTACTCTTAGAGTCATAGAGTTATACAGCACAGAAACAGGTCCTTCCGCCCATCGTGTCCGTGCTGGCCATCAAGCCTATCTATTATGATCTCATTTTCCAGCACTTGGCCTGTAGCCTTGTATGCTATGGCGTTCCAGGTGCTCATCTAAATACTTCTTAAATGTTGTGAGGGTTCCTGCCTCTACCACCCCTTCAGGCAGTGTGTTCCAGATTCCAAACACCCTCTGGGTGATTATTTTTTCCCTCAAATTCCCTCTAAACCTCCTGCTCCTTACCTTAAATCTATGGTCCCAGGTTATTGACACCTCTGCTAAGGGAAAAAGTTTCTTCCTATCTACCCTATCAATGCCCCTCATAATTTTGTACAGCTCAATCAGGTCCCCCCTCAGCCTTCTCTGCTCGAAGGAAAACAACCCTAGCCTATCCAGTCTCTCTTTCCTGTCTCTCTTCATAGTTGAAATGCTCCAGTCCAGGTAACATCTTGGTGAATCTCCTCTGCACCCTCTCCAGTGCAGTCTCATCCTTCCAATAGTGCGGTGACCAGAACTGTACACAGTACTCCAGTTGTGGCCTAACTAGCGTTTGAAACAGCTCCACCATAACCTCCCTGCTCTTATATTCTATGCCTCAGCTAATAAAGGCAAGTATCCCATATGCCTTCCTAACCACCTTATCTACCTGTGCTGCTGCCTTCAATGATCTATGGACAAGTACACCAAGGTCCCTCTGACCCTCTGTACTTCCTAGGGTCCTACCATCCATTGTATAATCCTTTTCCTTGTTAGTCCTCCCAAAATAGTGGGCGCAGTGGTTAGCAGCGCAGCCTCACAGCTCCAGCGACCCGGGTTCAGTTCTGGGTACTGCCTGTGTGGAGTTTGCAAGTTCTCCCTGTGACCGTGTGGATTTTCTCCGGGTGCTCCGGTTTCCTCTCTCAGCCAAAGACTTGCAGGTTGATAAATAAATTGGCCATTATAAATTGCCCCTAGTGTAGGTTGGAGAATGGAGTAGATGTGGTAGGGAATATGGGATTAATGTAGGATTAGTATAAATGGGTGGTTGTTGGACGGCACAGACTCGGTGGGCCAAAGGGCCTGTTTCAGTGTTGTATCTCTAAAAATAAAACAAAAATAAAATGCATCACCTCATACTTCTTGGGATTAAATTCCTTTACCACAGCTCGGCCCATCTTACCAGCCCATCTATATCGTCCTTACTATTTACGACATCAGCAATTTTTGTGTCATCTGCGAACTTACTGATCATACCTCCTATATTCATGTCTAAATCATTAATATACACTACAAACAGCAAGGGTCCCAGCACCGATCCCTGTGGTACACCACTGGTCACAGGCTTCCAATCGCAAAAACAACCCTCGACCATCACCCTTTGCCTCCTGCCACAAAGCCAATTTTGGATCCAATTTGTCAAATTGTCCTGGACCCCATGGGCTCTTATCTTCTTCACCAATCTCCCAAGCGGGACCTTATCAAAAGCTTTACTGACGTCCATGTAGACTACATCAACTGCTTTACCCTCATCTACGCATTTCGTCACCACCTCCTTGAAAAATTCAATCAAGTTAGTTAGACACGATCTTCCTCTGACAAAGCCATTCTGACTATCCCTGATTAATCCCTGCCTCTCCAAGTGGAGATTAATCCTGTCCCTCAGGAATTGTTTCCAATAGTTTCCCAACCACTGATGTTAGACTCACCGGCCTGTAATTACCTGGTTTATCCCTGCTACCCTTCTTGAATAATGGTACCACATTCGCTGTCCTCCAGTCCTCTGGTGCCTCTCCTGTGGCCAGAGAGGATTTGAAAATTTGTGTCAGAGCCCCTGCTATCTCCTCCCTTGCCTCACATAACAGCCTGGGATACATCTCATCTGGGCCTGGGGATTTATCCACTTTTAAGCCTGCTAAAACCGCTAATACCTCCTCCCTTTCAATGCTAATTTGTTCAATTATTTCACAATCCCCCTCCCCTGATTTCTACACCTACATCATCCATCTCCATAGTGAATACAGATAAAAAGTAATCATTTAAAATCTTACCTATGTCCTCCGGCTCCATACACAGATTGCCACTTTGGTCCCGAGTGGGCACTGCTCTTTCCCTGGTTATCCTTTTGCCCTTAATATATGGTACTGTGTAATGAGACAGGATTAGTTAATGACCTCATCGTAAAGGCTCCCCTGGGTAGCAGTGATCACAACATGATTGAATTTTACATTCAGTTTGAGGGTGAGAAGAGTGGATCTAAGACTAGTGTTTTAAACTTAAATAAGAGTAATTATGAGGGTTTGAAGACAGAGCTGGCTAAAGTATACTGGGAAATTAGGGGTAGGTCAGTAGCAGACATTTAAGGAGATATTTCATAACACTCAGCAAAGATACATTCCAGTGAGAAAGAGACTCTAGGGGAAGGAGGTGCCACCCAGGGCTAACTAAGGAAGTTAAAGATAGTATCAAATTGGGAGAAAAAGTGTACACATCAGTGAAGAGTAGTGACAGGTCAGAAGATTGGACGAATATAAAAACAGTAAAGAATGATGAAAAGAGTCATGAGAGAGAAATTAGAGTACATGAGAAAGCAAGCTAGAAATATAAAACTGGACTGTAAGAGTTTCTACAGGTATTTGAAAAGGAAAAAAGTAAGTAAAGGGAGTGTTGATGCTCTAGAGTGTGTCTGAGGAGTTAATAATGGAAAATAAGGAAATGGCGGAGAAATTGAACAGATGTTTTGCATATGTCTTCACTGTAGACCAGGAATGTCCAACCTTTTCACATGGAGGGGCCACATTACATTTTTTGTCTTACATAGGGGGCGCCGGTGGGTCAATTTCGGAAAGATAAAGGCATAAAAAATTTATCTTACTATTAATCAAAACAACAACAAATGTATATTTTGGTGAAGGAACTTTAAATGAGAAGACTAATTTATTGACTTATTTTCTCTTCACTATGTTAGACGCTGATTTAATGAGATACCTAGCATTTTTAGCTTGCACAAGTATTCAATGTTTGCCCTCCGCTTCTTGGAGTGATGCCGAGTATTCCGGATAGATTTCCATCTGTCAGGAGTGATCTTGATCGCGCTCTCACCCTCCCTCTTTTTCTCTCTCTCTCTGTCGCTCCCACCTGTCTCTCTGTCGTCACCCCATTCTCTCTCTCTCTGTCGTCACCCCATTCTCTCTCTCTCTGTCGTCACCCCATTCTCTCTCTCTCTGTCGTCACCCCATTCTCTCTCTCTCTCTGTCGTCACCCCATTCTCTCTCTCTGTCGTCACCCCATTCTCTCTCTCTCTCTGTCGTCACCCCATTCTCTCTCTCTCTCTGTCGTCACCCCATTCTCTCTCTCTCTCTCTGTCGTCACCCCATTCTCTCTCTCTCTCTGTCGTCACCCCATTCTCTCTCTCTCTGTGTCGTCACCCCATTCTCTCTCTCTCTGTGTCGTCACCCCATTCTCTCTCTCTCTGTGTCGTCGCCCCTTCTCTCCCTCTCTGTCGTCGCCCCTTCTCTCCCTCTCTGTCGTCGCCCCTTCTCTCCCTCTCTGTCGTCGCCCCTTCTCTCCCTCTCTGTCGTCGCCCCTTCTCTCCCTCTCTGTCGTCGCCCCTTCTCTCCCTCTCTGTCGTCGCCCCTTCTCTCCCTCTCTGTCGTCGCCCCTTCTCTCCCTCTCTGTCGTCGCCCCTTCTCTCACTCTCTGTCGTCGCCCCTTCTCTCCCTCTCTGTCGTCGCCCCTTCTCTCCCTCTCTGTCGTCGCCCCTTCTCTCCCTCTCTGTCGTCGCCCCTTCTCTCCCTCTCTGTCGTCGCCCCTTCTCTCCCTCTCTGTCGTCGCCCCTTCTCTCCCTCTCTGTCGTCGCCCCTTCTCTCCCTCTCTGTCGTCGCCCCTTCTCTCCCCCCCTCTGTCGTCGCCCCTTCTCTTCCCCCCCTCTGTCGTCGCCCCTTCTCTCCCCCCCTCTGTCGTCGCCCCTTCTCTCCCCCCCTCTGTCGTCGCCCCTTCTCTCCCCCCCTCTGTCGTCGCCCCTTCTCTCCCCCCCTCTGTCGTCGCCCCTTCTCTCCCCCCCTCTGTCGTCGCCCCTTCTCTCCCCCCCTCTGTCGTCGCCCCTTCTCTCCCCCCCTCTGTCGTCGCCCCTTCTCTCCCCCCCTCTGTCGTCGCCCCTTCTCTCCCCCCCTCTGTCGTCGCCCCTTCTCTCCCCCCCTCTGTCGTCGCCCCTTCTCTCCCCCCCTCTGTCGTCGCCCCTTCTCTCCCCCCCTCTGTCGTCGCCCCTTCTCTCCCCCCCTCTGTCGTCGCCCCTTCTCTCCCCCCCTCTGTCGTCGCCCCTTCTCTCCCCCCCTCTGTCGTCGCCCCTTCTCTCCCCCCCTCTGTCGTCGCCCCTTCTCTCCCCCCCTCTGTCGTCGCCCCTTCTCTCCCCCCCTCTGTCGTCGCCCCTTCTCTCCCCCCCTCTGTCGTCGCCCCTTCTCTCCCCCCCTCTGTCGTCGCCCCTTCTCTCCCCCCCTCTGTCGTCGCCCCTTCTCTCCCCCCCTCTGTCGTCGCCCCTTCTCTCCCCCCCTCTGTCGTCGCCCCTTCTCTCCCCCCCTCTGTCGTCGCCCCTTCTCTCCCCCCCTCTGTCGTCGCCCCTTCTCTCCCCCCCTCTGTCGTCGCCCCTTCTCTCCCCCCCTCTGTCGTCGCCCCTTCTCTCCCCCCCTCTGTCGTCGCCCCTTCTCTCCCCCCCTCTGTCGTCGCCCCTTCTCTCCCCCCCTCTGTCGTCGCCCCTTCTCTCCCCCCCTCTGTCGTCGCCCCTTCTCTCCCCCCCTCTGTCGTCGCCCCTTCTCTCCCCCCCTCTGTCGTCGCCCCTTCTCTCCCCCCCTCTGTCGTCGCCCCTTCTCTCCCCCCCTCTGTCGTCGCCCCTTCTCTCCCCCCCTCTGTCGTCGCCCCTTCTCTCCCCCCCTCTGTCGTCGCCCCTTCTCTCCCCCCCTCTGTCGTCGCCCCTTCTCTCCCCCCCTCTGTCGTCGCCCCTTCTCTCCCCCCCTCTGTCGTCGCCCCTTCTCTCCCCCCCTCTGTCGTCGCCCCTTCTCTCCCCCCCTCTGTCGTCGCCCCTTCTCTCCCCCCCTCTGTCGTCGCCCCTTCTCTCCCCCCCTCTGTCGTCGCCCCTTCTCTCCCCCCCTCTGTCGTCGCCCCTTCTCTCCCCCCCTCTGTCGTCGCCCCTTCTCTCCCCCCCTCTGTCGTCGCCCCTTCTCTCCCCCCCTCTGTCGTCGCCCCTTCTCTCCCCCCCTCTGTCGTCGCCCCTTCTCTCCCCCCCTCTGTCGTCGCCCCTTCTCTCCCCCCCTCTGTCGTCGCCCCTTCTCTCCCCCCCTCTGTCGTCGCCCCTTCTCTCCCCCCCTCTGTCGTCGCCCCTTCTCTCCCCCCCTCTGTCGTCGCCCCTTCTCTTCCCCCCCTCTGTCGTCGCCCCTTCTCTCCCCCCCTCTGTCGTCGCCCCTTCTCTCCCCCCCTCTGTCGTCGCCCCTTCTCTCCCCCCCTCTGTCGTCGCCCCTTCTCTCCCCCCCTCTGTCGTCGCCCCTTCTCTCCCCCCCTCTGTCGTCGCCCCTTCTCTCCCCCCCTCTGTCGTCGCCCCTTCTCTCCCCCCCTCTGTCGTCGCCCCTTCTCTCCCCCCCTCTGTCGTCGCCCCTTCTCTCCCCCCCTCTGTCGTCGCCCCTTCTCTCCCCCCCTCTGTCGTCGCCCCTTCTCTCCCCCCCTCTGTCGTCGCCCCTTCTCTCCCCCCCTCTGTCGTCGCCCCTTCTCTCCCCCCCTCTGTCGTCGCCCCTTCTCTCCCCCCCTCTGTCGTCGCCCCTTCTCTCCCCCCCTCTGTCGTCGCCCCTTCTCTCCCCCCCTCTGTCGTCGCCCCTTCTCTCCCCCCCTCTGTCGTCGCCCCTTCTCTCCCCCCCTCTGTCGTCGCCCCTTCTCTCCCCCCCTCTGTCGTCGCCCCTTCTCTCCCCCCCTCTGTCGTCGCCCCTTCTCTCCCCCCCTCTGTCGTCGCCCCTTCTCTCCCCCCCTCTGTCGTCGCCCCTTCTCTCCCCCCCTCTGTCGTCGCCCCTTCTCTCCCCCCCTCTGTCGTCGCCCCTTCTCTCCCCCCCTCTGTCGTCGCCCCTTCTCTCCCCCCCTCTGTCGTCGACCCCACTCTCTCCCCCCCTCTGTCGTCGACCCCACTCTCTCCCCCCCTCTGTCGTCGACCCCACTCTCTCCCCCCCTCTGTCGTCGACCCCACTCTCTCCCCCCCTCTGTCGTCGACCCCACTCTCTCCCCCTCTCTGTCGTCGACCCCACTCTCTCCCCCTCTCTGTCGTCGACCCCACTCTCTCCCCCTCTCTGTCGTCGACCCCACTCTCTCCCCCTCTCTGTCGTCGACCCCACTCTCTCCCCCTCTCTGTCGTCGACCCCACTCTCTCCCCCTCTCTGTCGTCGACCCCACTCTCTCCCCCTCTCTGTCGTCGACCCCACTCTCTCCCCCTCTCTGTCGTCGACCCCACTCTCTCCCCCTCTCTGTCGTCGACCCCACTCTCTCCCCCTCTCTGTCGTCGACCCCACTCTCTCCCCCTCTCTGTCGTCGACCCCACTCTCTCCCCCTCTCTGTCGTCGACCCCACTCTCTCCCCCTCTCTGTCGTCGACCCCACTCTCTCCCCCTCTCTGTCGTCGACCCCACTCTCTCCCCCTCTCTGTCGTCGACCCCACTCTCTCCCCCTCTCTGTCGTCGACCCCACTTTCTCTCCCCCTCTCTGTCGTCGACCCCACTTTCTCTCCCCCTCTCTGTCGTCGACCCCACTTTCTCTCCCCCTCTCTGTCGTCGACCCCACTTTCTCTCCCCCTCTCTGTCGTCGACCCCACTTTCTCTCCCCCTCTCTGTCGTCGACCCCACTTTCTCTCCCCCTCTCTGTCGTCGACCCCACTTTCTCTCCCCCTCTCTGTCGTCGACCCCACTTTCTCTCCCCCTCTCTGTCGTCGACCCCACTTTCTCTCCCCCTCTCTGTCGTCGACCCCACTTTCTCTCCCCCTCTCTGTCGTCGACCCCACTTTCTCTCCCCCTCTCTGTCGTCGACCCCACTTTCTCTCCCCCTCTCTGTCGTCGACCCCACTTTCTCTCTCTCTCTCTGTCGTCGACCCCACTTTCTCTCTCTCTCTCCGTCCCCCCCACTTTCTCTCTCTCTCTCCGTCCCCCCACTTTCTCTCTCTCTCTCCGTCCCCCCCACTTTCTCTCTCTCTCTCTGTCGTCGACCCCACTTTCTCTCTCTCTCTCCGTCCCCCCCACTTTCTCTCTCTCTCTCCGTCCCCCCCACTTTCTCTCTCTCTCTCCGTCCCCCCCACTTTCTCTCTCTCTCTCCGTCCCCCCCACTTTCTCTCTCTCTCTCCGTCGACCCCACTTTCTCTCTCTCTCTCCGTCCCCCCCACTTTCTCTCTCTCTCTCTGTCGTCGACCCCACTTTCTCTCCCTCTCTCCGTCGACCCCACTTTCTCTCTCTCTCTCTGTCGTCGACCCCACTTTCTCTCTCTCTCTCTGTCGTCGACCCCACTTTCTCTCTCTCTCTCTGTCGTCGACCCCACTTTCTCTCTCTCTCTCCGTCCCCCCCACTTTCTCTCTCTCTCTCCGTCCCCCCCACTTTCTCTCTCTCTCTCCGTCCCCCCCACTTTCTCTCTCTCTCTCTGTCTGCCCCCCCACTTTCTCTCTCTCTCTCTCTTTCTCTCTCTTTCTCTCTCTTTCTCCCCCCCCCCCACTTCACTCTCTCACTCTCTCTCTCTCGCCCCCACTTCTCTCTCTCTCTCCCCCACTTCTCTCTCTCTCTCTCTCTCTCTCTCTCTCTCTCGCCCCCACTTCACTCTCTCTCTCTCTCTCTCTCGCCCCCACTTCACTCTCTCTCTCTCTCTCTATCGCCCCCACTTCTTTCTCTCTCTCTGTCTCTCTCTCTGTCTCTCTCTCTGTCTCTCTCTCTGTCTCTCTCTCACAGTTGCACAGAGTGAGAAGGCTCAGCAGATGGCTGCTCAGTATTTTTTAAATCACAATTCAATTTCACAGGTACTGACACTGGGAACAGCTGTTTCCCAACTTGGGACAGATTTGGGGTTTTCCTGCAGGCTTTTAAACCCCAAATCTGCTGTAAGTTGGGAAACGGCTGTTCCCAGTGTCGTCAGCTGTGAAACTGACTTGTAATTTTTTTTTTTTAAAGCCAGTCTGCAAGAAGAAGCCAGTGGGGAAATTTCTCATCCCTCGTCACAGAGCCATGGCGAGGATGAGGAATGGCCTGGGTACAGTTTACATCCGCCAGCTGGATGGAAAACTTTGGCGGGCTGGATCCTGGCCCACAGGCCATATGTTGGACAATGCTTTAGAGGCTACAAATAACATCCCAGAAATAATCGTGAATCAATAATTGAAAGGGAGGGGAGGAACTTTTTAAAAATGACCATCACCCGGGAAAGGGTATTGAGAAAATAATTAGAACCAAAAGCTGACAAGTCCCCAGGTCCTGATGGACTTCATCCTAGGGTCTTAAAAGAAGTGGCTAGTGAGATAGTGGATGCATTGGTTTTAATTTCCCAAAATTCCATAGATTCTGCAAAGGTTCCATCAGATTGGAAAATAGCGAATGTAGTTCCGCTATTCAAGAAAGGAGGAAGACAGAAAGCAGGAAACTACAGGCCAGTTAGCTTAACATCTGTCATAGGCAAAATACTGGATTCTATTATTAAGGAGATCATAGCAGGTCATTTAGAAAATCTCAATGCAATCAGGCAATCAACATGGTTTTATGAAAGGAAAATCATGTTTAACTAATTTATTAGAGTTCTTTGAGGAAGTAACAAGCAACGTGGATAAAGGGGAACCTGTGGATGTGGTGTACTTGGATTTCCAGAAGGTATTTGACAAGGTGCCACATCAAAGGTTACTAAACAAAATAAGACCCCATGGTATAGGGGATAACATATTAGCATGGATAGAGGATTGGTTAGCTAACAGGAAAGAGAGTAGTCATAAATGGGTCATTTTCAGGTTAGCAAGCTGTAACTAGTGGAGTGCCAGAGGGATCAGTGCTGGGACCTCAACTATTTACCGTCTAAATCAATGACTTGGATGAAGGGAACGAAGGTATGGTTGCTAAATTTGCTGATGACACAAAGATAGGTAGGAGAGTAAGTTGTGAAGAGGACATAAGGAGGCTACAAAGGGATATAGATAGGTTAAGTGAGTGGGCAAAGATCTGGCAAATGGAGTATCATGGGGGAAAGTGTGAACCTGTCCGCTTTGGCCGGAAAAATAGAAAAGCAACATATTTAAATGGTGAGAGATTGCAGAACTGAGATGCAGAGGGATCTGGGCGTCCTAGTACATGAAACACAAAAAGTTAGTATGCAGCTACAGCAAGTGATTAAGAAGACAAATGCAATGCTGTCATTTATTGCAAGGGAAATGGAATATAAAAGTAGAGATGTTTTGCTACAGTTGTACAGGGCATTGGTGAGACCACATCTAGAATATTGTATACAATTTTGGTCTTTCTTAAGAAAGGATATAATTGCATTAGAAGCAGTTCAGAGAAGGTTCACTCAACTGATTTCTGAGATGAGAGGGTTATTTTATGAGGGAAGGTTGGACAGGTTAGGCCTGTATCTATTGGAGTTTAGACGGATGAGAGGTGATCTTATTGAAATATATAAGATCCTGAGGGGACTTGACAGGGTGGATGTTGAAAGGATGTTTCCCCTTGTGGGAGAGACTAAAACTAGGGGGCACAGTTTAAAAATAAGGGGTCTCCCATTTAAGACAGAGATGAGTTGAATTTTTTTCTCTGAGGTTTGTGAGTCTGGGGAATCTCTTCCCCGGAGAGCGGTGGAGGCTGGGTCATTGACTGTTTTTAAGGCAGCGATAAACAGATTCTTGACCAACAAGGGAGTCAAAGGCTATTGGGGGTAGGAAAATGGAGTTGAGTCCACAAACAGATCAGCCATGATCTTATAGAATGGTGGAGCAGGCTTGAAGGGCCAAATAGCCTACTCCTGCTCCTAGTTCGTATCGTAGGCGAGATTTGGGAAAGTTATGGATGTATTTGCTGCAGCGGTGATGGTTACAGGAAATTAGAGTATTATAAGTTTTTTTTTGAAAGAGTTTGAGAAGGTAAATAGTGAAAGATCATTTTCACTGGCTGGTGAATTGATAAGATGTCAACTTGGGATTGACACAACAGGCTAAAGGCAGGATGGGAAAAGACATTTTTCACACAGAATTGGAATGCATTATCACATAGGGCTGCTGCTCCAAGTCATTCACAGGCTTTTATGGGAAATTAGAGAAACTCTTGGTAAAATACTTAAGGGTTCACAACGGAGCAGGAAAGGGAATTAGAACATAGTTCTGATGCAGAGTTAGCACCAACACAGGGATGATGGGCTGAATGGTCTCCTGTCTTACAAATGCTTGGGAGGGACAGACTGGCAGAGGAGGTGTAGCCCTGATAGTAAAGGATGACATAAGGACATGAAAAGAGGGGATCTGGTCTCTGAGGTAGAATCAGTTTGGGTGGAATTTAGGAATAGCAGAAGTCAGAAAACACTGGTGGGAGTAGTTTACAGGCTCCCTAACAGTGGTTATATTATTGGACAAAACATTAAACAGGAAATTATTGGAGCTTGTAACAAAGGTAATGTATTAATTGTGGGAGATTTGAATCTGCATATAGACTGGGACAATCAAATTGGAAACAGTGGTCTGGAAGATGAATTTGTAGAATGTTTTCGTGACAGTATCTTGGAGCAATATGTTGTAGAACTGACTGGGGATAAAGCTATCTTAGATCTCGTATTGTCTAATGAAACAGGGTTAATTAGCAACATCGTATTAAAAGATCCACCGAGAAATAGTGGTCAAAATACCATTGAATTTCTTGTTAAGTTTGAAAGTGGCACATTTCAATCACCATCAAGAATCTTAAACTTAAACAAAGCCAATTACGAGGGCAGAACTGGCTAAGGTTAATTGGGTAAATAGACTGGAAGGTATGGCGGTAAATGAACAGTGGAAACATTTAAAGAAAACATTCAAAGGATTCAACAAAAGTACATTCCGTTCAAAAACAAAAACTCGACAAGACAGACCCATTCGTGGCTCACTCAGGAAGTTGAGGAGAGTATTAGACCAAAAGAAAATGCTTACAATGTTGCAAAAAATAGTAGCAAGTCTGAGGATTGGGAGAGTTTTACAAACCAGCAAAAGGCCACCAAAAAGTTGATAAGGGAAAAATAGAATGAGAGTAAACCAGCCAGCAATATAAAAACAGACTGTAAAAGCTTTTGTAAGTACATAAAAAGAGAGTAGCTAAAGTAGACATTGGTCCCTTAGAGGCAAACAGCAGAAATCATCATGGGGAATGAGGAAATAGCAGAGGCATTGAACAAATATTTTGTGTCTGTCTTCACAGTAGAAGATACAAGTTCTATACCAGAAATAGGCAGTAACCTAGAGGCTAAAAAGAGTGAGGAAATTAAGGAAATTAATATCAGCCAAGAAAAAGTATTGGAGAAACTTGAGGGATTAAAATCTGACAAGTCCCCGGGACCAGATGCCCTACATCCTAGGGTTCTTCAGATGATTTTCCAGAATTCCTTAGATTTAGGAATGGTCCCGTCAGATTGGAAGTTGGCAAATGTTGCACCACTTTTCAAGAAAGGAGGTAGAGAAAAAACAGGGAACTACAGGTCAGTTAACCTAATATCAGTCGTTGGGAAGATGCTGGAAACTATTATTAAAGAAGTCTTAGCAATGCGCTTGGAAAAGCATAGTATGATTAGAACAGGTCAGCATGGTTTTACTAAAGGAAAATCCTGTTTGACAAATTTATTAGAATTTTTGAGGATGTAACTCAAATAAAGGGGAACCAGTAGATGTAGTATACCTGGATTTCCAAAAGAAATTCAATAAGGTGCCACATAAAAGATTAATAGGCAAGATAAGGGCTCATGGTGTTGGGGGTAATATAGTAGCATGGGTACAGGATTGGTTAACAGACAGGAAGCAGAAAGTTGGCAGAAATGGGGCATGTTCAAGTTGGCCGGCAGTGAATAGTGGGGTGCCACAAGGATCAGTGCTGGGGCCTCAGCTATTTACACTCTATATTAATGACTTGGATGAAGAGACAGAGAGTAATGTATCTAAGTTTGCTGATGATACAAAGCTCGGTGGAAAGGTAAGCTGCTGGGAGGACATAGAGAGGCTGCAAAGAGACATAGACAGGTTAAGTGAGTGGGCAATAAGATGGCAAATGGATTATAATGTATGGAAGTGTGAAGTTGTTCACATTGGTGGTAAAGATGAAAAGCAGAATATTTTTTAAAAGGTAAGTGCTGTTGTTCAGAGGAACTTAGTGTACTCGTACAAGGAATGCACAAAGTTAACATACAGGTGCAGCAGGGTATTAGGAAGGCAAATTGCATGTTGGCCTTTATTGCAAGGGGATTGGAGTACAGGAATAAAGAAGTCTTACTAAAATTGTACAGGGCTTTGGTGAGACCGCACCTGGAATACTGTGTGCAACTTTGGTCTCCACATTTAAGAAAGGATATACTTGCACTGGAGGCAGTGCAGAGAAGATTTACTAAATTGGTCCCTCGGATGAGGGGGTTCACCTATGATGAGAGGCTGAGTAAATTGGGCCGATATTCTCTGAAGTTTAGAAAGATGAGGGTGATCTAATTGAAACATACAAGATTCTGAAAGGGCTTGATAGGGTAGAAGCTGAGAGATTGTTCCCACTGGTCAGGGAATCTAGAACACAGAGACACAGACTCGGATAAGGGGCCAATCATTCAGGACTGAGACGAGGAGAAATTACTACACACAAAGGGTTGTGAGTCTTAGGAATTCTCTACCCCAGGGGTTGTGGATGCTCTATCACTGAATACATTTAAGGCTGGAATAGATAGATATTTGGTCTCGCAGGGAATCCAGGGATATAGGGAACGAGTAGGAAAGTGGAATTGAAGCCCAAGATTAGTCATGATTGTATTGAATGGCGGAGCAGGCTCAGTGGGTCATATGGTCTATTTCTGCTCCTATTTTCTGTGTTCTTGGTTCCATATTGACAGGAAGATTGAGTTTAAGTTGAATTTTAAAACTAGGTTTGAGGCTGCAGAGAATGGTCTTGCTGTTGGATCTAAGGTGGTGTTTTTAATGTTTGTGTTTTTCCATTCCTTTGATCAGGGCGATGTACAGTTTCACTGCCGTGAATTCCTCTATAAGGGCAAAGCGTTTTATCCCATAACCTTCTCATCGCCTGCCAGCTTTATCCAGGTGCCAGGGCTGTCAATGCAGAACCAGCTTTCCGTCAACTTCAGTTTCCGATCTTTCGACACAAGTGGTTTGCTTCTTTTCAGCAACTTTTCTGAGGGTCTTGGTTGGCTGGAGATGAGTTTAAGCAAAGGGCAGATCAACATATCGTTTCAACAGACTGGCAAGAAAGGACTGGAGTTTGCTGCAGGTATAATATTTGGGAAAACCCCACTTTTCAACTGGGGTCATTTGCCATTTCTATTCCACTCACTCACTTTGCAGCTGAGCCTCAATACTGCCCTCCTGTAGTGTAGCACAGATCTGCACAGCCCAGTATCCAGACCTCTTCCTGATGCTGTCTAGTGACTCCTGCTGGAAGTGTGCGTTTACGTGCCTGTTTTTGCATGAATGCATATATGTGAGTTTTTCTTTGCATATGATCCACTGACACACTGTTGAGACCAGTACTTTAGTAGTGGGCCATTGGCTCAGGTTCCCGGTTTCAGGCAATGTAAGTACTTCAGGGGAAGAGGAATGATAATGGGAAGCGTTTACAGAAAGATTGCTGATTTGTTCCAGTACTTGAGCTGGTTCATTATTTTAATTTTTGGCTAAAATGATGCTGTGTGGAATAGAAAAATAAGCTGTAGCTGGTGGATTGTGTGGAGCCACTCAGTTACTGACAGACTGACTCAGCACCTGCTTTCTCTTTGCCCTGTCAGGACATAACTTGACTGATGGACACTGGCACTCAGTTCAACTACTGGCCCGAATGGATTCTGTTGTTGTTGTCATTGATGAGAGGGAGAATTCGCCTGTGCGGATTAACCATGCTTTGCGGGTGCAGACTGGCGATCAATACTACTTTGGAGGTGGGTGGCAGTGTCTTGTTTTATCAATTTCTTGTCTCCTGTGTTTTTTCTGAGAGATAAGCAACATTCGCGCCACACAAATGCCAGGCAATGACCATCTCCAACAAAAGAGATTCTAACCATCTCCCCTTGACATTCAATGACATTAGGACCGCTGAATTCCCCACTATCAACATCTTGGGGCTCACCATTGACCAGAAACTGAACTAGACCAGCCACATAAATACTGTGGCTACAAGAGCAGGTCAGAGGCTGGAAATCCTGCAGCAAGTAACTCACTTCCTGACTCCCCAAAGCCTGTCCACCATCTACAAGGCACAAGTCAGGAGTGTGATTGAATACTCTCCACTTGCCTGGATGGGTGCAGCTCCAACACTCAAGAAACTTGACACCATCCAGGACAAAGCAGCCCGCTTGATCATCACCACCTTAAACATTCACTCCCTCCACCACCGACACACAGTGCAGCAGTGTGTACCATCTACAAGATGCACTGCAGCAACTCACCAAGGCTCCTCAGACAGCACCTTCCAAACCCACGACCTCTGTCACCTAGAAGGACAAGAGTAACTGACACAAAGGAACACCACCACCTGCAAGTTCCCTCCAAGTCACACACCATCCTGACTTGGAACTATATCGCCGTTCCTTCACTGTCACTGAGTCAAAATCCTGGAACTCACTTCCTAACAGCACTGTGGGTGTACCTACCCCACATGGACTGCAGCGGTTCAAGAAGGCAGCTCACCACCACCTTCTCAAGGGTAATTAGGGATGGGCAATAAATGCTGGCCTTGCCTGTGACACCCACATCCCATGAAAGAATTAAAAAAAAAATTGGGAGCCAAGATGTGTTCAGCATTAACAGATATCAATATTACCGCAACCTAAATGTTACACATTACATAGAATTATTTACAACGTGGAATCAGGCTGTTCAGCCCAACCAGTCTGTACTGGTGTTTATCTTGCATGAACAGTATTCTAATCCTATATACTCACCCTGTCCCCAGATCCCTTTATCCCCCTTTCCTTCACACATCTCACAGATTCTGCAATGTTAAATGCTTCAGTCACTAACTCTGATAGAGAATTCCACAGACTTAATGCTCTGTGAAGAAAAGTTTCTTTTGCTCGCTCATAAACCTATTAAATTTAATCTTGCATCTTTGTTCCCTCGTTCTAGACCCCCAATCTCTGAAAACGGTCTGTTCAAGAACAGAAATAGGAGCAGGAGGAGACTATTCAGCCCCTTGAGCCTGCTTCCCCATTCATTAAGATCATGGCTGATTTTTGGCCTCAACTCCACTTTCCCAGCCAATCCTCTTATCCCGTGATTCCTTTATATCCCAAAGAATCCATTGATGTAAGCCTTGAATATACTCAATGATGGAGCATCCACAGTCCTCCAGAATAGGGAGTTCCAAAGATTCAAATCCCTCTGAGTGAAGAAATTTCTCCTCATCTCAGTCCTTAATGACTAACCTCTTATTCTGAGACTGTGCCACCGTGTTCTAGATTCTGCAGCCAGGGGAAATGGCCTCTAAGCATCTACCCTGTCAAGCCCACTCAGAATCTTTTCTGTTTCAGTGAGATCACCTCTCATTCTTCCAAACTCCGGAGAGTGTCGGCTCATTCTACTAAATCGCTCATAGTACAACCCTTTCATCCCAGGAACCAATCTAGTAAACCTCTGTACCGCCTCCAATGCCTATATCCTTCCTTAAAAAAGGAGATAAAGCTGAACACTACTCCAGCTGTGGTCTCACCAAAGCCCCGTACAATTGCAGAAAGACTTCCTTACTCTTGTACTCCAACCTCCTTGCAATTAGGACCAACCTACCATTTTCTCTCCTAATTGCTTGCTGTACCTGCATGTTAACTGTACAAAGACACCAAATCCCTCTGAACATGAACATTTAGTGTTATCGCAAGATTTGAAGAATTTTCTGTTTTTCTATTTTTCTTGCATTATACACCATCTGCCATGTTCTTGCCCATTCACTTTATATATGTCGTTTTTCAGCCTCTTTGTGTCTTCCTCACAGCTTACTTTCCCACCTAACTTTGTATGGTCAGTAAACTTGCAGACATTACATTTCGGTCCTTTCATCTAAATCACTAATATGCACTGTAGAAACATAGAAAATAGGAGCAGGAGTAGGCCATTCGGCCCTTCGAGCCTGCTCCACCATTCATTATGATCATGGCTGATCATCCAACTCAGTAACCTGTTCCCGCTTTCGCCCCATACCCTTTGATCCCTTTAGACTCGAGCTATATCTAACTGCTTCTTGAAAACATAAAATGTTTCGGCCTGAACTGCTTTCTGTGGTAGCGAATTCCACAGGTTCACCACTCTCTGGATGAAGAAATTTCTCCTCATCTCAGTTCTGAAAGGTTTACCTTGTATCCTTAGACTATGACCCCTGGTTCTGGACTCCCCCACCATCAGGAACGTCTTTCCTGCATCTACCCTGTCAAGTCCTGTTAGAATTTTATAGGTTTCTATGAGATCCCCCCTCACTCTTCAGAACTCCAGTGAATATAATCCTAACCAACTCAATCTCTCCTCATACGTCAGTCCCGCCATCCCAGGAATCCGTCTGGTAAACCTTCGCTGCACTCCCTCTATAGCAAGAACATCCTTCCTCAGATAAGGAGACCAAAACTGCACACAATATTCCAGGTGTGGTCTCACCAAGGCCCTGTATAATTGCAGCAAGACATCCCTGCTCCTGTACTCGAATTCTCTTGCTATGAAGGCCAACATACCATTTGCCTTTTTTACCACCTGTTGCACCTGCATGCTTACCTTCAGCGACTGGTGTACAAGAACACCCAGGTCTCGCTGCATATTCCCCTCTCTCAGTTTATAGCCGTTCAGATAATCTACCTTCCTGTTTTTGCTACCAAAGTGGATAACCTCACATATATCCACATTATACTGCATCTGCCATGCATTAGCCCGCTCACTCAACTTGTCCAAATCACCCTGAAGCCTCTCTGCATCCTCCTCACAACTCACCCTCCCACCCAGTTTTGTGTCATCTGCAAATTTGGAGATATTACATTTAGTTCCCTCATCTAAATCATTAATATATATCGTGAATAGCTGGGGTCCTAGCACCAATCCCTGTGGTACCCCACTAGTCACTGCCTGCCATTCGGAAAAAGACCCATTTATCCCTACTCTTTGTTTCCTGTCTGCCAACCAATTTTCTATCCATCACAATACACTACCCCCAATCCCAAGCGCTTTAATTTTACATGCTAATCTCTTATGTGGGACTTTGTCGAAAGCCTTCTGAAAGTCCAAATAAACCACATCCACTGGCTCCCCCTCATCAACTCTACTAGTTACATCCTCGAAGAATTCTAGTAGATTTGTCAAGCATTTTCCTTTCGTAAATCCATGCTGACTCTGCCCGATTCTATCACTGTTCTCCAAGTGCTCTGCTATAAAATCTTTGACAATGGACTCTAGAATTTTCCCCATTTCCGACGTCAGGCTGACTGGTCTATAATTCCCTGCTTTCTCTCGAACTCCCTTTTTAAATAGTGGGGTTACATTAGCTACCCTCCAATCTGTAGGAACTGTTCCAGAGTCTATAGAATCTTGGAAGATGACCACCAATGCATCCACTATTTCTAGGGCCACTTCCTTAAGTACTCTGGGATGCATATCATCAGGCCCTGGGGATTTATCGGCCTTCAATCCCATCAATTTCCCCAACACCACTTCTCTACTAATACTGATTTCTTTCAGTTCCTCTCTCTCACTAAGCCCTGTGCTCCCCAACATTTCTGGTATGATATTTGTGTCCTCCTTTGTGAAGACAGAACCAAAGTATGCATTTATTTGGTCAGCCATTTCTTGGTTCCCCATAATAAATTCCCCAGTTTCTGACTGTAAGGGACCTACATTTGTCTTCACTAATCTTTTTCTCTTCACATACCTATAGAAACTTTTACAGTCAGTTTTTATGTTCCCCGCAAGCTTGCTCTCATACTCTATTTTCTTCTTCTTAATCAATCCCTTGGTCCTCCTTTGCTAAATTCTAAACTGCTCCCAATCCTCAGGTCTGTTGTTTTTCCTGGCAAATTTATATGCCTCTTCCTTGGATCTAATACTATTTCTAATTTCTCTTGTAAGCCATGGTTTGGCTATCTTTCCCATTTTACTTTTGCGCCAGACAGGGATAAACAATTGTTGCAATTCATCCATGTGCTCTTTAAATGTTTGCCATTGCCTATCCACCGTCATCCCTTTAAGTAACGTTTCCCAATCCGTCATAGCCAACTTGCGCCTCATACCTTCGTAGTTTCCTTTACTAAGATTCAGGACCCTAGTCTCAGAATCAACTACGTCACTCTCCATCTTGATGAAGAATTCTATCATATTATGGTCGCTCGTCCCCAAGGGGTCTCGCACAACTAGATTGTCAATTATTCCTCTCTCATTACACAATACCCAATCTAGGATGGCCTTTTCTGTAGTTGGTTCCTCAATGTATTGGTCCAGAAAACCATCCCGTATACACTCCAAGAATTCCTCCTCTACGGTACTGTGACTAATTTGATTTGTCCAATCTATATGTCGATTAAATTCACCCATAATTACAGATGTTCCTTTATCGCATGCGTCTCTAATTTCCTGTTTAATGCCATTCCCAACATCACCATTACAGTTTGGGGGTCTATATACAACCCCACTAACGTTTTTTGCCCCTTAGTGTTTCTCAGCTCTACCCATACAGATTCCACATCATCAGAGCTAATATCTTTCCTCACTATTGCGTTAATTTGCTCTTTAACCAGCAATGCAACTCCACTGCCTTTTGCTTTTTGTCTGTCCTTCCTAAATGCTGAATACCCCTGGATGTTCATTTCCCATCCCTGGTCACCCTGCAGCCATGTCTCCGTAATCCCGACTATATCATATCCGTTTACATCTATTTGTGCGATTAATTCGTCCACCTTATTGTGAATGCTCCACGCTTTAAGGCACAAAGCCGTAAGGCTTGTCTTTTTAACATTACTTGTCCCCTTCCCACTATTTTTCACTGTGGCCCTGTTTGATTCTGGCCCTTGTTTTCTCTGCCTATCACTCTTCTTATTCCCCTTACTGTCTTTTGATCCCCCCTCCTCTGACTCCTTGCAAAGATTCCCATCCCCTGCCATTTTAGTTTAAATCCTCCCCAACCACTCTAGCAAATACTCCCCCCAGGACATCAGTCCCGGTCCTGCCCAGGTGTAACCTGTCCAGTTTGTACTGGTCCCACCTCCCCCAGAACCAGTACAATTCATCCGATATATCCTGCTATTTCTACTCTGACTAGCACGTGGCACTGGTAATAATCCTGAGATCACTACCTTTGAGGTCCTGTTTTTCAACTTACTTCCTAACTCCCTATATTCTGCTTTTAGGACTTCATCCTTTTTTTTTTTTAACCTATGCCATTTGTACCAATGTGTACCACGACCGCTGGCTGTTCACCCTCCCCCTTCAGAATGTCTTGTAACCGCTCTGAGACATCCTTGACCCTAGCACCAGGGAGGCAACATACCATCCTGGAGTCTCTTTTGCGGCTACAGAAACGTCTATCTATTCCCCTTACAATTGAATCCCCTATAACTATTGCATTCCCACACTTTTTACTCCTCCCCTGTGCAGCAGAGCCAGCCGTGGTGCAACGAATTGGGCTGTTGCTGCTTTCCCGAGAGGCCATTCCCCCCAACAGTATCTAAAGCAGTATATCTGTTTTGCAGGGGAATAGCCACAGGAGATTCCTGCACTGCCTGCCTAGTCCTCTTGCTCTGCCTGGTGGTCACCCATTCCCTTCCTGCCTGTGGAGTCTAAGCCTGCGGTGTGACCACCTCTCTATGCGTGCTATCCGTGATACTCTCCGCGTCATGGATGCTCCACAGTATCCCCAGCTGCCGCTCCAGCTCTGAAACCCGGGCTTCCAGGAGCTGCAGCTGGAGACACTTCCTGCACACATGCTGGTCCCGGGCATTGGAATTGTCCCCGGCTTCCGACATGGAGCACGAGGAGCACACCACGGCTTTGAGTTCTCCTGCCATGACTTAACCCTTTAAATTAAATTAAACCTTCCGGAAGATCTTAATGTCCAATAATATCAGTTACTCTAGGACCCTTCTTCCCTGGTCCTCGTTACTACAGAACGCCCTAAAAAAAACACTACTTACTATATTTGAAATAAACTTTAAACTTTTCTTACCTGAGATACTTACCCATCTATTTAGAGCTATTCCCTAACAGCAGTGACCCACCAACCAATCACCTTGCAGCTCTCCTGTGATGTCACTGTTGACTTTTTTTTCCAAAACTCCTTCCCGCTGCCGCTGCACTTTTAAACTCTGCCAGTCTCACTCAGTCTCGCTCCTTCCTGCTGCCGCTGCACTTTTAAACTCTGCTGGTCTCGCTCAGTCTCGCTCCTTCCCGCTGCCGCTGCACTTTTAAACTCTGCCGGTCTCGCTCCTTCCTGCTGCCGCTGCACTTTTAAATTCTGCTGGTCTCGCTCAGTCTCGTTCCTTCCCACTGCCGCTGCACTTTTAAACTCTGCCGGTCTCGCTCAGTCTCCCTCCTTCCTGCTGCCGCTGCACTTTTAAATCTGCCGGTCTCGCTCAGTCTCCCTCCTTCCTGCTGCCGCTGCACTTTTAAACTCTGCCAGTCTCGCTCAGTAAATAGCTGAAGCCGCAGCACTGATCCTTGCGGTACCCCACTTGTTATAGCCAGCCAACTCTAAAATGACCCGTTTATTTCTTCTCTCTGTTTTCTGTCCTTTAACCAATCCTCTATCCATGCTGATATAGTACCCCCACCCCCTTGAAAACTTGACTTGTGCAACAACTTTTCATGTGGCTTTTTATCGAATGTCTTTTGAAAATCCAAATATACCACATCCACTGGTTCCCCTTTCTTAACCCTGATAATTACATCCTCAAAAAATTCTAATAGATTTATCAAATGTGATTTCCCTTTCATAAAACCATATTGAATCTGACTAATATGATTTTCTTCATCCCATGTAATCTCTTCCTTAATAATAGATTCCATCATTTTCCTGACGACCGATGACAGGCTAATCAGGCCTGATTTCTCTCTCCTTCCTGTCTTGAAAAGCGGTGTTACTTTTGCTAACTTCCAATCGACTGGGACTGTTCTCGAATCTAGGGAATTTTGGAAGATCACAACCAGTGCATCCGCTATCTCCGCAGCCACCTCTTTTAGAACACGAGGATGTAGGCCATCAGGTTCCAGGAATTTAAGTTTCAGTCCCATTAATTTCTTCAATACTACTTTACTAATATTAATTATTTTAAATCCCTCTGTCATATTAGGCCGTTGGTTCTCCCTAATTTTGGTATTTCTTTGTGTCCTCTACTAAGACGATAGGCACACAATATTTGATTAATGTCTCTGCCATTTTCTTATTTCCCATTATTATTTCTTCTGTCTCAGCCTCTAAAGGACCCACATTTATTTCCGCTACTGTATTCATTTTACATATTTGTAGAAGTTCTTACAATACAGACATTGCAATCAGGGAGGAGGAGTGTGAAATATTAGATGAAATTAATATCGTGAGACAGGAAGTATTAAGGGATTTAACATTTTGAAAGTGGATAATTCCCCAGGCTTGGATGAAAGGTATCCTAGGCTATTAAGGGAAGCAAGAGAAGAAATAGTGGAGGCTTTAACCATCATTTTCCAATCCTCTTTGGCTGCAGGTGCGGTGCCAGAGGACTGCAGGACAGCTAACATTGTACCATTGTTTAAAAAGGGAGAAAGGGACAGACCAAGTAATTACAGGCCAGTCAACCTACCCTCGGTGGTGTGAAAATTATTGAAAAAAAATTGAGGGACACAAATTTTCATTTAGAAAGACAGATTATTCAGAGACAGTCAGCATGGATTTGTTCAGGGAAGGTTGTGTCTGACTAACGTAGAAATGTTTGAGGAGGTAACGAGGACGGTTGATGCTGGTAGGAGGGTCAATGAGGGTATGTATTTGATGTAGTCTATATGGATATGATGTAGCCCATGGGATTCAAGGCAAAGTGGCAAGTTGGATCCAGAATTGGCTCAGAGGCAGGAATCATAGGGTAATGGTCAAGGGGTGTTTTTGTGACCAAAAGGCTGTTTCCAGTGGGGTTCCACAGGTCTCAGCACTAAGTCCCTTTTTGCAGTATGCATCAATGATTTAGACTTGAATGTAGGGGTATGATTGAGAAGTTTGCAGATGATACAAAAATTGGCCACATGGTTGATCGTGAGGAAGAAAGCTGTAGACTGCAGGAAAATATCAATGGACTAGTCAAATGGGCAGGAAAGTGGCAAGTGGAATTCAATCTGGAGAAGTGTGAGGTAATGCATTTGGGGAAGGCTAACAAGACAAGGGAAATACACAATAAATAGTCAGATACTGAGAACTGTAGAGGAACAGAGGGACCTTGGAGTGCATGTCCACAGATCCCTGAAGGTGGCTGAACAGGGAGACAAGGTGGTTAAGAAGGCATACAGGATACTTGCCTTTATTAGTTGAGATACGGAATATAAGAGCAGGGAGATTATGGTGGAGCTGTATAAAACACTAGTTAGGCCACAGCTGGAGTATTGCATGCAGTTCTGGTCACTGCACTATAGGAAAGATGTGATTGCACTAGAGAAGGTGCAGAGGAGATTTACAAGGATGTTGCCTGGACTGGAGAATTTTAGTTATGAGGAAAGATTGGATAGACTAGGGTTGTTTTCTTTGGAACAGAGGAGGCTGAGGAGAGACATAAAGAGAAGTGTATAAAATAGAGTGGATAGGAAGCCCTATTCCCATTGTTTGAGGGGTCCACAACCAGGGAGCATAGATTTTGGGTAAGAAGTAGGAGGATTAGAGGGGAATTGAGGGGAAAATCTTTTCATCCAGGGGGTGCTGGGGATCTGGAAATCAGTGCCTGAAAGGTTGGTAGAGGCAGAAACCCTCATAGCATTTAAAAAGTACTTGGATATCCACTTGAAGTGCTGTAGCTTACAAGGCTTCCAGACCAAGAGCTGGAGAGTGGGTTCAGGCTTCTTGTCGACTGGACGGACACACTGGGCTGAATAGCCTCCTTCTGTGCTGTAAATTTCTGTGATCATTTTTTATATTTCTGGCTAGTTTACTCTCTCATCTTTTTCTTTAATCAAATTTTTGGTCATTCATTGCTGGCAACTAAAATTCTCCTATTCCTCCGGCTTATTCCTCTTGGTAATATTGTAATCCACTTCTTTCAATCTGAGATTATCCTTAACCTTTTTAGTTAGATATGGATGGATCATTTTTCCCATGGAGTTTTTATTCTCAATGGAATATATATTTGTTGAGAATTATGAAATTATTTCGTTAAATGTTTGCCATTGCTTATCTACTGTCATACCTTTAAACTAATTTTCCAATCTACCTTAGCCAGCTCACCCCCATATTTCTATGTGTGGCTTTATTTAAGTTTAATACTCTAGTTTCAGACTTAAGTATGTCATTCTCCATCACAAAGTGAAATTCTTCATATTATGACCACTCTTCATTCTTCATTAAGATTATAAAATAACCCTGTCTCATTACACAAGACAGGATCTAAAATAGACAATTATAAATGTTCTATTTATTCTGTCCCATCCTTTCATAATTTTAAATGCCCCTATCAAATCACTCCGTAATCTCTCGTAACAAAAACAGTCCCACTATTCCAAGTCTATCTTCATATTTCCTCAAACCAGGCTCCATCCTCATGAATCTGTGCTGTTCCCTCTCTAAAGCCTCAACATCCTTCCAATAGTATGGATTCCAAAATTGCACACAGTCTTGAATTGTTGTATTGCTGAGGTTTATATAAATTCTCCATTACATTTCAATATTTTCAATTTCTGCCGCCATAAAAGCCCAGAATCCAATTCAGTTATTTTATGACCTTATCCTCTTGAGTTGTTTCAATGTTTAGTAAATCTGAAACCGCAAATGTCTCTGCTCCCCACATCTCTCAGCCTCTTTTACATTTTCACCAAGATGTACGGCCTCACGCTTACTGACATTTAATTCCATCCGCCATATTTTCCCCATTCCTCAATGTGCGTTTGCATCTTTTTGGTCCTCAGAATTAGTTTACTCTGCCTCCTATTTTATCATCTGCGAATTTTGACATCTTTCCCTCTAGCCCTCTATCCAAATCATTGATACACATAGTGAACAGAAGTGACTGAGAACTGGGACGTCCCGTATCCACCCACTCTGAAGACCTGCCCTTAACTAGTACTTTCTGATCAGTTTTAATCCAATTTTCTGGCCTCTCCCTTCTCCATTAGTCTCTAGTGAGCTTTTTGAAAGTCCTTGAACACCGCATCTGCTGCATTCCCCATCACCATGTCTGTTATCCCCTCAGGTTTATTAAGTATGATCTTCTTTCTGAAATCTATTTTTATTTCATTTAAATATTTAGTAATTTAAAGATTTTTCTTCCCAGATGTTAAACTAACTGGCCTGTCATTCCCTGGATTAATTCCGGCTCCGTTTTAAGAATGAATATTATGACATTGTCTACGCTTCAGTCTTTTGGTGCAAACCCATTCTCAATATCCATTTTCTGCTAATTCTTCCCCATTTCCCTCTGCAACCTTGGAAGTTCTAATTTACTGTAAATTTCTCATACTTCTTGTTCCTAACCAATTCAAGATTTACAGTTGCAGCATCCTCCTCTTCTGTAAACACTGAAATGAAGCCAAGAAATGCTGGAAATACTCAGCAGGTCTGGCAGCATCTGTGGAGAGAGAAGCAGAGTTAACGTTTTAAGTCAGTTCTGATGAAGGGTCACTGACCTGAAATGTTAACTCTGCTTCTCTTTCCACAGATGCTGCCAGACCGGCTGAGTATTTCCAGCATTTCTTGTTTTTATTTCAGATTTCCAGCATCTGCAGTATTTTGCTTTTATTTTACTGAAATGAGGCCATTGTTAAATATTCTCACCATTTCCCATTTATTCTCTCCTCACTGTTACCACCTCACATTTAACAAAATTCTCTTCCTGCCGATATATCTGCAGAACACTTTTAATTTTTTGTTGAGACGCTCTCATTCTCTCCTCACTTTCCTTATTCCTCTTAATCTCTTCATTTATGATCTCTTATTCTCACTTGTTAAGATTATTTAGGCTTCACGATGTCCTCTTCATTTCAATTTGTTTCTAACCTCATTCTTTATCCAAGGCATCAGTGATGTTTGCAAAGTCCTTTTTCAGCCATGTGCATTCGGCTTTTCAAACAAGATGTTTGTTGAAAATTGAGCTTCTTTTCTGTCTCCTTGTACACTAACACATACCATCAATTTCTGCTCTGAACACTTGCAGGCTGCCCCACAAGTACGAAAAGTTTGGGTTGTTTTTCTAATCTGGGTGAGTTCCATGGCTGCATGCAACATATCCACGTGGACAATTTTCTTGTGGATCTGGAGCTAGTAAAACGACGCAAACTAGGAAGATATGCAGAGATGCTGTTTAACACGTGTGGAATAACAGACAGGTAGGTGAATTGAGCGGTTCAAAATGAATCAAAACCAGGAAACAACATACAGTGAGTGACCCTCACCCTGAATAAACAGCGACTCTGTACAGTTACACAGTGAGTGACCCTCACCCTAAATGAACAGTGACTCTGTACAGTTACACAGTGAGTGACCCTCACCCTGAATAAACAGTGACTCTGTACAGTTACACAGTGAGTGATCCTCACCCTGAATAAACAGTGACTCTGTACAGTTACACAGTGAGTGACCCTCACCCTGAATAAACAGTGACTCTGTACAGTTACACAGTGAGTGACCCTCACCCTGAATAAACAGTGACTCTGTACAGTTACACAGTGAGTGACCCTCACCCTGAATAAACAGCGACTCTGTACAGTTACACAGTGAGTGACCCTCACCCTGAATAAACAGTGACTCTGTACAGTTACATAGTGAGTGACCCTCACCCTGAATAAACAGTGACTCTGTACAGTTACACAGTGAGTGACCCTCACCTTGAACAAACAGTGACTCTGTACAGTTACTCAGCTTTCTGTATCCAAAATCCTTTTTGCCATTGAATCAATTGTTTGGTTTCATATACTGTCTTAATTAAGTTATTTTTCCTCTTTTCATGATTGACAGATGTACCCCAAATTTGTGTGAACACGGAGGAATTTGTCTGCAGACATCAGAGAATTTTGTATGTGATTGTGACAGAACGGGATATAAAGGCCCAACCTGCCATAACTGTGAGTAATGGTTTGTGAACTACCTGTAATAATACTCAGTATCTAACCCCGTGCTGTACCTGTCCTGGGAGTGTTTGTCATGGGCAATTTTACTCCCGCTATGATGAGCTGGAACATTTTTCAAAATGTGTAACTTGCAGGAAAGTAGGAGGCTGTGGAGGGAAAAGGGGGAAGGGTGGGGGGGGGTGGTGTGGTTGGGTGCTGGAGGGGCTATGTTTATGTTTATGCCTGGAGTGGGTTCATGACTGTGATTTTCTTTACCTCCCCTTCATACCACTCCATTCCTGCCATTTTATTCCTCCTCCCTCGCATTCTATTTTTAAATCCATTACAAGCCCTCTATCCAGAGTCATGTGATGGGTACAGAAAACTGGGTGTCAGAACTTCAGGGAACTACACCATTGATCCTGATGGGAGTGGTCCATCGAGGCCTTTTACTGTTCACTGCACAATGACAGGTATTCATTTATATTGTCTCTCAGCATCCTCTACTGGGCCTAGTTCTGCTTTGCACCATACATCCTGGCAACCTGTGTCTCAGAACCAGGCATGCCCTGCAGCAGCAGTCACCGGGTCCTGTGTCGGGCATCACTGGGTTATGATGTGCTGTTACCCCAGGATCTGGGCCTGTGTCCCTTGGCTGACACTGGAAGCTCAGTGATTGGAGGGGTGCAATTTCTCGCCCTGTTTGAGCAACACACCAGGTACTGCACCCAGGGTTGGTGGGGAGAGCTTGTTTCTATGCTGGATCGTGGAGGGAGGTGGATCGGGGTGATGGGCTTGGACCTCACTTGCTGATTTTGTGTTGACAGAGGACAAAGCCTGGACAAAAGTTTATCACCTGCAACAGCAAGATACCAGAGTAAAGGGCTCAACTTTGGAGAAACCTTTTGTGGGGCAGATCAAGTATTACAACAACACAGAAGAGGAGATTTCGGCAATAACTCTAGCAGCTGAGTATTGTGAACAAAGTATCTCCTTCTCCTGCTACAGGTCCAGGCTCCTAAATAGTCCATGTGAGTACAGAGACTGTGAGCTAACTCGAGGATCAGTAAGTCAGTGTGTAATAAATCCAGTCTCTGCTGTGAAAATCAGCTGATGGAGAAAGTTCCGTTCTTTAGTTTTAATCCATTCTGTGTCTGATATCAAACTGACCTATTGGCATGGCAGCCAATTCACAGATACCCAGTGGCCTGTCCGTAGCACTGAGTCTCTGTGAGTTCTCTGCCTGCCTGTCTCTGTGAGTTCTCTGCCTGCCTGTCTCTGTGAGTTCTCTGCCTGCCTGTCTCTGTGAGTTCTCTGCCTGCCTGTCTCTGTGAGTTCTCTGCCTGTCTCTGATTTCTCCTGTTAGCTGGGCTGCCCTTCTCCTGGTGGCTGGGCCGTGGATCTGAGAAACATTTCTATTGGGGAGGTGCAAGTCCCGGGATCCAGAGATGTTCCTGTGGGATGGAACGAACCTGCACCGACCCAAAGTATTACTGCAACTGTGACGCAGACTACAGGCAGTGGTGAGTGCAGCTGTGCCGCTGCGAGAGGGGGAACCATCCTGTCTATTATCAAATTACTTCATTCTGTTTATTAAAGACATCAGGAAAGTGTCTCTGTCTCCAGCCCCCTGCCCCCAGGTTTCAAAGAACAAAGATAATTACAGCACAGGAACAGGCCCTTCGGCCCTCCAAGCCTGCGCCGATCCAGATCCTCTCTCTAAACATGTCGCCTATTTTCTAAGGTTCTGTATCTCTTTTCTTCCTGCCCATTCATGTATCTGTCTAGATACATCTTAAAAGACTCCATCGTGCCCGCATCTACCACCTCCGCTGGCAATGCGTTCCAGGTGCCCACCACCCTCTGCGTAAAGAACTTTCCACGCATATCCCCCCTAAACTTTTCCCCTTTCACTTTGAACTCGTGTCCTCTAGTAATTGAAACCCCCACTCTGGGAAAAAGCCTCTTGCTATCCACCCTGTCTATACCTCTCATGATTTTGTACACCTCAATCAGGTCCCCCCTCAACCTCCGTCTTTCTAATGAAAATAATCCTAATCTGCTCAACCTCTCTTCATAGCTAGCGCCCTCCATACCAGGCAACATCCTGGTGAACCTCCTCTGCACCCTCTCCAAAGCATCCACATCCTTTTGATAATGTGGCGACCAGAACTGTACGCAGTATTCCAAATGTGGCCGAACCAAAGTCCTATACAACTGTAACATGACCTGCCAACTCTTGTACTCAATGCCCCGTCCGATGAAGGAAAGCATGCCGTATGCCTTCTTGACCACTCTATTTACCTGCGTTGCCACCTTCAGGGAACAGTGGACCTGAACACCCAAATCTCTCTGGACATCAATTTTCCCCAGGACTTTTCCATTTACTGTATAGTTCACTCTTGAATTGGATCTTCCAAAATGCATCACCTCGCATTTGCCCTGATTGAACTCCATCTGCCATTTCTCTGCCCAACTCTCTAATCTATCTATATTCTGCTGTATTCTCTGACAGTCCCCTTCACTATCTGCTACTCCACCAATCTTAGTGTCGTCTGCAAATTTGCTAATCAGTCCACCTATACTTTCCTCCAAATCATTAATGTATATCACAAACAACAGTGGTCCCAGCACGGATCCCTGTGGAACACCACTGGTCACACGTCTCCATTTTGAGAAACTCCCTTCTACTGCTACTCTCTGTCTCCTGTTGCCCAGCCAGTTCTTTATCCATCTAGCTAGTACACCTTGGACCCCAAGCGCCTTCACTTTCTCCATCAGCCTGCCATGGGAAACCTTATCAAACGCCTTACTGAAGTCCATGTATATGACATCGACAGCCCTTCCCTCATCAATCAACTTTGTCACTTCCTCAAAGAATTCTATTAAGTTGGTAAGACATGACCTTCCCTGCACAAAACCATGTTGCCTATCACTGATAAGCCCATTTTCTTCCAAATGGGAATAGATCCTATCCCTCAGTATCTTCTCCAGCAGCTTCCCTACCACTGACGTCAGGCTCACCGGTCTATAATTACCTGGATTATCCCTGCTACCCTTCTTAAACAAGGGGACAACATTAGCAATTCTCCAGTCCTCCGGGACCTCACCCGTGTTTAAGGATGCTGCAAAGATATCTGTTAAGGCCCCAGCTATTTCCTCTCTCGCTTCCCTCAGTAACCTGGGATAGATCCCATCCGGACCTGGGGACTTGTCCACCTTAATGCCCTTTCTCTCTCAGACTAATCTCTCTGTCTTCTAACAGGAAGTATGACCGAGGTTTGCTGACATATAAGGAGGATCTGCCGGTTACTAAAGTTGTTGTTGGCGACACAAATCGTTCAGGTTCTGAGGCCCGATTTAATGTGGGGCCTTTGCGTTGCTATGGAGATGGTGAGTGTACTGTACCAGGCCTTTTATTGGGCAGTGAGGCGCTCGGGTGATTCCTGTGGCTCCGGCAGAGAGGGTCTCGATGGTAAAACAAAAGCAAAATACTGCGGATGCTGGAAATCTGAAATAAAGACAAGAAATGCTGGAAATACTCAGCAGGTCTGGCAGCATCTGTGGAAAGAGAAACGGAGTTAACGTTTCAGGTGGGATGAAGTGGGGGGCGTGCAGTGTCACTGGATCCCATGTGAAGGGGGGGTGAAGATGGGGGTGCAGTGTCGCTGGATTCTGGGTGAAGGGGGGGTGAAGATGGGGGTGCAGTGTCGCTGGATTCTGGGTGAAGGGGGGGTGAAGATGGGGGTGCAGTGTCACTGGATCCCGGGTGAAGGTGGGGGTGCAGTGTCGCTGGATTCTGGGTGAAGGTGGGGGTGCAGTGTCGCTGGATCCCGGGTGAAGGGGGGTGAAGGTGGGGGTGCAGTGTCGCTGGACCGTAGGTGAAGTGGGGGTGAAGATGGGGGTGCAGTGTCGCTGGACCCTGGGTGAAGGGGGGGGTGAAGATGGGGGTGCAGTGTCACTGGACCCTGGGTGAAGGGGGGTGAAGATGGGGGTGCAGTGTCGCTGGACCCTGGGTGAAGGGGGGGGTGAAGATGGGGGTGCAGTGTTGCTGGACCCTGGGTGAAGTGGGGTGAAGATGGGGGTGCAGTGTTGCTGGATCCCTGGGTGAAGGGGGGTGAAGATGGGGGTGCAGTGTTGCTGGATCCCTGGGTGAAGGGGGGTGAAGATGGGGGTGCAGTGTTGCTGGATCTTGGGTGAAGATGGGGGTGCAGTGTTGCTGGATCCCTGGGTGAAGGGGGGTGAAGATGGGGGTGCAGTGTTGCTGGACCCTGGGTGAAGTGGGGTGAAGATGGGGGTGCAGTGTTGCTGGATCCCTGGGTGAAGCGGGGTGAAGATGGGGGTGCAGTGTTGCTGGATCCCTGGGTGAAGGGGGGTGAAGATGGGGGTGCAGTGTCGCTGGGTGGGGGGTTGTGACTTCTTGGTGATGTTGATGTGCTTTTATTGAAACTGCTGTTTGAGTTGATGTACATCAAAGAGTTTGTTTTTTCCCCAGGGGGATCCTGGAACTCTGCCTCGTTTGTTCATGGGAATTACCTCATGTTCCCGAGTTTCTGTCCGGGCCCCAGTGCTGATATTTCACTGTATTTTAAAACCACATCCTCCAACGGCGTCTTCCTGGAGAATTCAGGATACAGAGACTTTATCCGTCTGGAACTGAAATGTGAGTTTTACTGTTTGAAATTATGGATGCAGTAAAATCAAAATTGAAACATGTCAGGAAAAGGTTCTCAGCCCAAGTAAGGAACTTTTGAAATAAGGTAACAGATTGGATAATGGAGACAAAACACTGAGCGACTGAACAGGCAGCAATAAAATGCTGCAGCAAAGTGAGCAGCTCGACTCGAAGTTCTGTCTCCCCTATCTCTGCCTTTCCTTGTGATTTATAAACTGGGTTTCACATCACATTCTCTCTTGCTGCGATGTACTGGCCTTGTACAGCGAACTCTCCGACAGTCTGGACCTGATAGCAGGCACTGGAAATGGTTCCCACTTGGGTCAGCTCATGACAGCTGACCAAACCCACACCCCCCCCCCCCCAAACCCCCAGGTTCAGTGAGTGACCACCCCTTCCCCGACCCTCCCCCAAACCCCCGGGTTTGCCATGTGACCACTGACCCCAGCCTGGTGTTTTGCAGCAGAGACAGTGGTTGCATTCTCCTTCAATGTGGGTGATGGGCCAGAGGAACTACGGGTGGAAACTGCAACCCCACTGAATGATGATGCCTGGCATTTCCTAGAGGCTGAAATCAATGTGAAGTTCGCTCGTCTACGGCTGGATGAGTTGCCATGGCGAGTGAGGGAGGCACCATCGCAGAGCTATGTGTCGCTGAAGCTGGACAGGCCGCTGTTTGTTGGTAAGTTGCAAATACCTCGACTCAGGTTCCCGTGAAAGAGAAACATCATCTAGGAAGCTGTATGTTTTCGACAGTGAGGATCAGATTCCAGTCTTAGGCTTCACCTTGGGCTTTCGCTGTGGGGAAGGGAAGGTGGTCTGGGGTGGCAGAGGAGGGGGGATTCCTGAGCTGTGGAATTGGCTGGATTTCCTTAGTTAGTTTGACTCCTGCCTGACGGATGGAAGGTAATCTTGACGATGCTGAAATGCCCCCTTTCAAGCTGTCGGTCAGTGCTTGAAAGTGACATTACAGTTGGGAGACCTTTGATAGAAAGATTGTGCTGAGTGTCCTGCCACATTCTTCTATTCCAAACCTTTTGTGCTTTGTTTAGTTTAGTTTAGTTTAGAGATACAGCACTGAAACAGGCCCTTCGGCCCACCGAGTCTGTGCTGACCATCAACCGCCCATTTATACTAATCCTACACTAATTCCATGTTCCTACCACATTATATTTCCCTACCACCTACCTATACTAGGGGCAATTGCTAATGGCCAATTTACCTATCAACCTGCAAGTCTTTGGCATGTGGGAGGAAACCGGAGCACCCGGAGGAAACCCACACAGACACAGGGAGAACTTGCAAACTCCACACAGGCAGTACCCAGAATTGAACCCGCGTCGCTGGAGCTGTGAGGCTGCGGTGCCAACCACTGCGCCACTGTGCCGTTCTTGCTCATTGGTGTATTAATTCTGTTTCTCTTTTGCTAGAAGTCACCCTTTGGGCCGTTAGCTGCTGTTGAGGGTGTCTGAGCTTTAATGTGGTTACAGCCTGTCTCTGTGAGGATCTATGTGTGTAACTCTCACTGTCCAAATGTATGTCACATTCCTGTCACTGTAGCTGAGATTGTTGGTGCTTCATGTAACAGGGGCGGCTGAGTATAGGCTGAACGCGTTCTTTGGCTGCCTACGTGGGCTGAGAATGAACGGAGAAATCCTGGACCTGGAGCGAGAAGCCAATGTGACAGAGGGAGTGAACGCAGGCTGTGTGGGACACTGCAGCAGTCCCAAGATGCTGTGTCAGAATGGAGGGAGATGTGTTGAGAGGTACAGCACCTATAACTGTGACTGCAGTTCCAGTGCCTTCGATGGGCCATTCTGCAATAAAGGTACCAGCTCCTAAACAGATCTGGGTTATCCTGTAACCAGTATCTTTCTCTAGTTTCTCTCCTATCTCCCCTCATTCCCCCTCTCAGCTCATCTTGTCCATGAAACCCACCTCTTGCTCTCTCGACCCTATTCCCACTAAACTGTGACTACCCAACTTTCCTTCCTGGTCCCATCGATAGCTGATACTATGAATGGTTTTGTCTCCTAAGGTACTGTCCCCCTCTCTTTCAAATCTGCCATTATCACCCCTATCCTCAAAAAAAAGTACTTGACCCCTCTGTCCTTGAAAACTACGATCGTCATTTCCAATCACCTTTGTTTCCTCTATTGTAACAGTGACTACACTTCATTTAAGGGTTATGGAGCCAAGGTTGTGAAAGGCAGTACGATATACTTGCAAGTCTTTTATTTCCCTGTCTTTTCCTCTTCAAACTCCCTGAACATGTGGTCATCTCCCAAATCCGTGCCCATCTTTCCTGGAATTCCAACTTTGAATCCCTCCAATCAGGTTCTCCTCCCCCCCCCCCCCCCCCCGCCACCCACCCACAGTATGGAAACAGCTCTTACCAAAGTCACAAATTACATCCTATGTGAGAGTGATAAAGGTAACCTTTCCCTCCTAATCCTTCTCAACCTGTCTGCAGCCTTTGACATGGTTGACCACACCATCCTCCTCCAAAGCCTCCTCACAGTCGTCCAGCTGGGTGGGACGTTAATTTTTGTATGACACCCAACACTACCTCACCACCACCTCCATTGACCCCTCCACTGTCTCTAAATTATCAGACTGCTTTTCCGACATCCAGAGTATGAGCAGAAATGTCATAGGAACAGCCATTGCACTCCTCGCACCTGTTCCACCGTTCAGTGAGATTGTAGCTGATCTGTAAACTGGTCTTTGCCCCATATCCCTTAATACCTTTGGAGAACAGAAAATCTATCAATCTGAGCTTGATCAAGCATGAATCGCTGTTTGGGGGAAGAGCATTCCAAACTTTTACCATCCTTTTGTGTGTCGAAGTGTTTTGCTAATTTCACTGCTGAAAGGTCTGACTGTAATTTTTAGACTGGGTCCTGTAGTGTCTCTCTCTACCCTAGCTGCTCCCCTTAATATCTAGAAAGCTTTGATCAAATCACCCATTAGCCTTCTAAATTTCAGGGATAACACCTAGTTATCCTTGGGGTGCTTGTACATAGTTCCCTGAAAGTGGCAACACAGGTAGACAGGGTGGTGAAGAAGGCGTACGGCATGCTTGCCTTCTTCAGCCCAGGCATTGAGTACAAGAGTTGGGACGTCATGTTACAGTTGTACATAACATTGGTTAGGCCGCATTTGGAGTACTGTGTGCAGTTTTGGTCACCGCACTACAGGAAAGATGTGATTAAGCTAGAGAGGGTGCAGAAAAGATTCACAAGGATGTTGCCTGGTTTGGAGGGCTTGAGTTATAAAGAGAGATTGGATAGGCTGGGTCTGTTTTCCCTGGAGCGAAGGAGGCTGAGAGGGGACATGGTAGAGGTATGTAAAATGATGAGAGGCATAGATAGGGTAGATAGCCAGAGTCTGTTTCCCATGGTAGGGGTGACTAAAACTAGAGGGCATAGATTTAAGGTGAGAGGGAGGAGGTTTAAAGGGGATCAAAGGGGTAAATTTTTCACACAAAGAATAGTGGGTATCGGGAATGATTTGCCTGAGGAGGTGGTGGAGGCAGTAACAGTAGCAACATTTAAGAGGCATCTGGACAGGTACTTGAATGAGCAAGGCATAGAGGGATATGGAATTAATGCAGGCAGGTGGGATTAGTATAGATAGGCATTATGATCGGCATGGACGCAGTGGGCCGAAGGGCCTGTTTCTATGCTGTACGACTCTATGACTCTATCAAATCTCCTCCAAGGAGAACAATCCCAGCTTCTCCAATCTGTCCACGTAACTGAAGCCCCTCATTCCTAGAACCATTCTTGTAAATCTCTTCTGCACCCTCTCTAATACCTTCCCATCCTTCCTAAAGTGCGGGGCCCAGAACTGGACACAATATTCTAGTTGAGGCCCAACCAGTGTTTTATACAAGTTTAACATAACTTCCTTGCTTTTGTACTCTTTGCCTCTATTTATAAAGCCCAGGATCCTGTAAGCCTTTTTAACCACTTTCTCAACATGCCGTGCCGCCTTGAATGATTTGTGTACATGTACTCCCAGGTGTCTGCTCCTTCACCCCTTGGAGAATTGTACCCTTTATGTTATATTGCCAGTCTTTGTTCTTCCTACCAAGATGTATCACTTGGCACTAAATTTCATCTGCCATGTCTGCCCATTCCACCAGCCTGTGTCCTCTTGAAGTTTATCACGATCCTCCTTGCAGTTCAGTATACTTGCAAATTTTTAGTCATTTGCAAATTCTGAAATTCTGCCCTGTACACATAGGAACACAGGAGTAGGCCATTCAGCCCATCAAGCCTGCTCCGCCATTCAATACGATCATGGCTGATCATCCACTTCAATGCCTTTTTCCCACATTATCCCCATATCCCTTTATGTCATTTGTATTTAGAAATCTATCAATCTCTGCTTTAAACATACTCAATGACTGAGCTTCCACAGCCCTCTGGGGTAGAGAATTCCAAAGATTCACAACCCTCTTGAGTAAAGAAATTTCTCCTCATCTCTGTCCTAAGTGGCTTCCCACTTATTTTGAAATTGTGTCCCCTGACTCTAGACTCCCCAACCAGGGGAAACATCTTAGCTGCATCTACCCTGTCTATCCCTTTAAGTATTTTGTAGGTTTCAATGAGATCACCTCTCATTCTTCGAAACTCTAAAGAATACAAGCCCAGTTTCCCCAGTCTCTCTTGATAGGACAGTCCTGCCATCCAGGGAACAAGTCTGGTGAACCTTCGTTGCATTCCCTGTATGGCAATAATATCCTTTCTAAAGTAAGGGGACCAAAACTGCACACAGTACTCCAGGTGCAGTCTAACCAAGGTTCTATACAATTGAAGCAAGACTTCACTGCTCCTGTACTCAAATCCTTTTGCGATAAAGGCTAACATACCTTTAGCCTTCCTGATTGTTTGCTGCACCTGGATGTTGGCTTTTAGTGACTTACTGACATGGACACCCAAGTCCCTTTGTACATCTACATTTTCTAATCTCTTATCATTTAAGAAATACTCTGCACATCTATTCCTCCTGCCAAACCTACAGTTTTCCACATTATATTCCATCTGCCATATCCACTCACTAAGTCTGTCCCATGAAGCCACTTTGCATCTTGCTCACAACACACATTCCCACCTAGTTTTGTGTCATCCGCGAACTTGGAAATATTACATTTGATCCCCACATCCAAATCATTGATATATATTGTGAACACCTGGGGCCCAAGTACTGATCCTTGCAGTACCCAACTAGTCACAGCCTGCCAATGCGAGAATAACCTGTTTATTTCTACCCACTGTTTTCTGCTTGTTAACCAATCCTTAATCCATGCCAGTATATTACCTCCTATCCCATGTGCTTTAATTTTGCCAACCAATCTCCGGTGGAGGACTTTATCAAAAGCCTTCTGAAAATCCATGTATACCACGTCCACCAACTCCCCTTTATCAATTCTGTTAGTAACGTTCTCAAAGCACTCCCAACAGGTTCATCAAACACGATTTCCCTTTCATAAATCCATGTTGACTATGCCCAATCAGATCATTATTATCCAAGTGTTCATTTATCACATCCTTTAGATTTGATGCTAGCATTTTCCCTACTACTGATATAAGGCTAACAGGTCTGTAGTTCCCTGTTTTCTTTCTCCCTCCCATTTTAAATAGTGGGATGACATTTGCTACCTTCCAATCTGCAGGAACCATTCTAGAATCTGTAGAATTTTGGAAGATGATCACCAATGCATCCACTATCTTCATAGCTACCTCTTTCAACACACTAGTTCAAATCATGAATATATATCAAGAAAAGCAGTGATCCTAGTACTGACCCCTTGGAAAAAAACACTATATTACTTTCTCCAGTATAAAAAAACAACCGTTTACCACTATCTGTTTCCTGTCACCTAGCCAATTTTGTATTCATGTAGCTGCTGTCCCTTTTATTCTATATGGGCTTCAACTTTGCTGACAAGCCTATTATGTGACACTTTATCAAACACTTTTTGGAAGTCGACATACACTACATCAACCCTCTCTGTTACCTCATCAAAAAAAGTCAATCAAATTAGTTAAATGCAATTTGCCTTAAACAACCTTCCTTCGACAGCACCTTCCAAACCCATGACCTCCAGCATCTAGAAGGACAAGGGCAGCAGATGCATTGGAACACCACCACCTGCAAGCTCCCTTCCAAGTCACACACCATTTTGACTTGGAACTATATCACCGCTCCTTCACTGTCACTGCATCAAAATCCTGGAACTCCCGTCCTAACAGCACTGTGGGTGTACCTCTCCCACTTGGGTCTTCTCAAGGGCAATTAGGGATGGGCAATAAATGCTGGCCTAGCCAGCAACGCCCACATCCCAGAAACAATTTTTAAAAAATAAACAAATCTATGCTGGTTTTTGTTAATTAATTCACACTTGTCTAAGTAACTGTTGATTTTGTCCCGGATTATTGTTTCCAAAAGCTTTCCCACCACCAAGGTCAATCTGATTGGCCTGTAGTTGCTGGGTTTATCTTTCCACCCTTTTTTAAACATTTGCAATTCTCCAGTTTATGGTCAGTGCCTCCGCAATTTCCTCCCTTGCTTCCCTCAGCATCTCTGGATGCATTCTTTTCTAGTACCTCCTGTATCAATTTTTAGCTCATCCAGTGTCTCAACTCCCTCCTCTTTCACTATAACTTCAGTGGCATTTTCTGCCTTGGTAAGGACAGATGCAAAGTACTCATTTGTTAACTTAGCCATGTCCATTGCCAACATGTGTAGGTGTCATTTTTGGTCCCTAGTTGGCACTACCCCTTATACTATCCTTTTACTATTTATATGCTTATAAAAGACTTTTAGATTCCTTTTTGTTAGCTGCCAGTCTCTTCTCGTACTCCCTATCTATCCCCTTATTTCCTTTATCATTACCCCTCTAAACTTTCTATATTCAGTCAGGTTCTCACTTGACATATTTTTCCCATTAGTTGATGGCCTAGAGAATACACCCAGTAATGCAAAAGTACCTCTATTATTTCTTAAGTCTAATCAACTAGATTGTCCTTGACCCCTCCAGGATATCCTGTCTCTCCAGCACTGTTATATTCTCCTTAGTCAATAATGCCAATCCTTCTCTTTTCTTTGCTTCCTTATCTTTCCTGAACACCTTGTATCCAGCAATATTTAGGACTGGTCCTGCCCTTTCTTGAGCCAGGTCTCCATTATCACCACAATATTATATTCCAATGTGGCTATTTGCACCTGCGGCTCACCAACTTTCCCATACTTTGCGGGTTTACACACATGTGCTGTAAACCTAATTTAGACATCCTTGTATTCTTTCTTAGTCTGACCCCACCTAATACCTTACTATGTCTCACTCTAGTGCTATCTGTCTTTCCCAATCTTCTGTGCAGCTTGTTTCTCCTTTCAAATGCTACACCTCTGCTTTTAATGATCTATGTACCTGGACCACCCTGACCCACCTCCCCAAAGTCTCTCTGGACCTCCACTGTTTCTAGCATTTCCCTATTTAGAAAGTAGCCAGTTCTTTAGGTCCAAAGTGGATCACCTCACATTTTCTTACATTGAAATCCATTTGCCACACTTTACCCATTCACAAGAGAGAATCTTACCATCCCGTCTTGACATTCAATGGCATTACCATCACTGAATCCCCCAATATCAACATCCTGGGGATTACCATTGACCAGAAACTGAACTGGAGAAGCCACATAAATACTGTGGCTACAAGAGCAGGTCAGAGGCTAGGAATCCTGAGGCGAGTAACTCACCTCCTGACTCCTCAAAGCCTGTCCACCATCTACAAGGCACAAGTCAGGGGTGTGATGGAATACTGTCCACTTGCCTGGATGGGTGCAGCTCCAACAACACTCAAGAAGCTCGACACCATCCAGGACAAAGCAGCCCGCTTGATTGGCACCCCATCCACAAACATTCACTCCTTCCACCACCGACGCACAGTGGCAGCAGTGTGTACCACCTACAAGATGCACTGCAGCAACGCACCAAGGTTCCTTAAACAGCACCTTCCAAACCCTTGACCTCTACCATCTAGAATGACAAGGGCAGCAGATGCATGGGAACACCACAACCTACAAGTTCCCCTCCAAGTCATACACCATCCTGACTTGGCACTATATCACCGTTCCTTCACTGTCGCCGGGTCAAAATCTTGGAACTCCCTTCCTAACAGCACTGTAGGTGTACCTACACCACATGGACTGCAGTGGTTCAAGAAGGCAGCTCACCACCACCTTCTCTAGGGCAATTAGGGATGGGCAATAAATGCTGGCCTAGCCAGCGACGCCCACATTCCATGAACAAATAAAAAAAAAACTTAATCTATCGATATTACTTTGTGATTTTATGCTTTCATCTACACTGTTTACAATGCCACTATATGTCATCAGAAATTTTGGATATGTGGCTTTCTTTCCCATCATCTAAGTCATTAATAAATATGGTGAACAGTTGAAGCCTCAACACAGATCCTTGCGGAACACCACCTGCCAATTAGAGTACTGCCCATTATCCCTACTCTCTGGCTCCCGCCACTCAGCCAATTTCCAACCAGGTCAAAAGTTTGCCTTCAATTTATGAGCTTCAACTTTAGCTAACAGTCTCTTATGATCTTTATCAAATGTCTTCTGGAAGTCGATATAAGTAACATGCAGAGATATTCCCCTGTTCACTACTTTGGTCACCTCTTCAAAAATTGCACTCATCTTTTTCAGGCGTGACCTACCCATGCTAGCACATTCTGATTAGCTGAAAAGTTCATTCATCCTATCCTTAATTGCAGACTCTAGTAATTTCCTGACACAGATGTTGGGCTCACTGGTTTGTAATTCCCTGGTTTTCCGCTCTCACCTTTCTTAAATAGCAGTGTGATATCTAAAGGAACAGTTCCTGAATCAAGATCTAGTTAAATATTGGGAAGACTGAAGCCATTGTCTTTGGACCCCGCCACTGACTCTCATTCCCCCTGGTGTTACAACCTTAGTAAAGACCATTCTCTTTAAAACAAGAGATATGAACTCCCCAGAGTGATTAAAGAATGACAAGATTTCAGGTTTTTAGAGTTTTACTATTACTAAACTAAAGATCTACATTAACTAAACTGTACTTAGTAGGTAGCTAATACGCTAAATTACAGAGAAAGATATTTCCCATTAATTTAGTAAAACACTTGAAAACCCCACACCACATTTATAAATTACACAGTGTTCTCATCGAATTGGTATCTTTCCAGTTAAAAGTCCCAAACTCCTCCCAGTTGCAATGGATTGGATCTCCCAGTGTCCTTAAAGCCAATGTCCTTTTCGCTCACATCTTTCAAGCACACTCGACTGGTCTTCTGTTAATAAGGCAATCTCTGGTAACCTGTTGTCTTTTCTCCTCCGCAAATCTTGAGCCTTCTAATTGAGTTCAAATCTTAGCAGCCTTTCGCTGTATCTGTGTTCTGAGAGCAGTTGTTTTCTCTCTCTGGCTTTTCTGAGGCTGCAGTTGCTGGTTTTCGTGCCTGCCTTACAGCCTGTCAGACTTGGGAAAGCCTGTTCAGTTTATCCAGAATCAAAAGGCAATAGTCATTTTCCCTTTACAATATTCAGAGTCCGTAAGTGTGGCCATCGCAACACCACCTGGGCCTTCCTTTGTTTCCAGGTGTTAGCAATTGCCAATGGAATTTGCATTTTTTGAGCCCCTGGCTCCTTGTGAGTCTGAGGGAGTGAAACCCATTGTCCTTCGCGTGTTACAACCTTGTACTCTGCTTTCAAAAGGGTCTTTGATCTGGGTTCCTTGTGTTCAAGGTTAACCAAGACCCCCAACTTGTTTCTGGGCAGAGTTAGTGTGAGGACACATGTCTCCTCTGAATCCTTTTAACACTGCATTAAAGATCACAGTTTTTAAAAACATAATCCTACTACAAAGTCCAGTGTTTATAACGCTGGGCACTGTCTAAGCCTGAACCCAAGATGAGCTTCCTACCATATGTCCGTGCCATTACTAAAACTGCTTTATTTCCTTTTGTAACATTGCTCATCTCTATCCCTGTCTCAGCCTCATGCCTTTGTTACCTCTAGACTTGACTAATCCAGTTCACACCTGGCTGGCCTCCCTGGTTGTACTCTCTGTAAACGTGAGGTAATCCAAAACTCTGCTGCCCATGTCCTAACTCGCGCCAAGTCCCGTTCAGCCATCACTGGCTCCCAGTTGAGCAATGCATCGATTTTAAAATTCTCATCATTGTTTTTAAATCCGTTCATGGTCTCACCCTCCCTTTCCCTGTAATCTTCTCCAGCCCCACAACCATCCAAGTTCCCTGCACTCTTCCAATTCTGGCGTCTTGAGCATCCCCAATTTTAATCACTCCATCGCTGGTGGCTGAGCCTTCCATTGCCTGGGCCCTCAGCTCTGGAATTCCCTCCCTAAACCTCTCCAGCTCTCTACCTTTCTCCTTCAAGATGCTGATTAAAACCTACCTCTTTGACCAAGCTTTATATACGAACATAAGAAATAGGAGCAGGAGTAGGCCATTCGGCCCCTCAAGCCTGCACTACCATTCAATAAAATTATGGCTGATGTGATTGTGGCCTTAATTCTACTTTCCTGTCTGCCCACCCTAATCCTCGACTCCTTTGTCAATCGAAAATCTGTCTAACTCAGCTTTGAATATATTCAGTGACCCACCCTTCACTGCCTTGCGAGGGAAGAGAATTCCAAACACTAATGACCCTCAGAGAAGAACATCCTCCTCATCCCTAATGTTCTCGGGACTGGAGTGAGATTTAGCCATGTTTAGTAAGAGATATGAGACAGTGACAGCATGTTGTTGAAATGATGGCCGGAATTTTACGTTGGGCGGGAGGCCTCGCCCACCAGCCGAAAAGTCAGGGGTGAGCCCTTCTCCACCGGGCCTGGGGATTCAGCCTGAGATTTTTTTCTCCCCAGGCCCTTAATTGGTCTTGGGCGGGACTTCCTGCCTTGCAGGAAGCCCTGCCTAATGGAGCTGCCAGACAATTTTATGACCCTGCCACCAGCCCGCTCGCTGGGGGGGTTTCTAAAATTCCGGCCAATGGATTCTTCTTTATTCTCTTTTTACTTTCACTTTCCCTCTGCTGGCATGGGTGTATATAGCAACCACAAGTGAACAAAATGCTCAGTGCAATTTTCAAAACAATCTCAAAAGATTGCAATCTCTGTCTAAAATGGGAGACCCCTTAATTTGAAACTGTGCCCCCCAATTCTAGATTCTCCCACTAGGGGAAACATCCTCTCACATCCACCCTGTAAAGACCCCTCAGAATCTGTTGTTTAGATCACCGCTCATTCTTCTAAATTCCAATGAGTATAAGGCCAACCTGCTCAACCTTTCCTCATAAGACAAACCCCTCATCCCAGGAATCAGCCTAGTGAACCTTCTCTGAACTGCTTCCAATGCAAGTATATCTCTCCTTAAACAAGGTGACCAAAACTGTACACGGTACTCTGGTTGCTTTTAGTCACCTGTCCTAATATCTCCTATGTGGCTCAGTATCATATTTTGTTTTATAATGTCTCTGTGAAGCACCTTGGAATGTTTTACTAGTTTAAAGGCACTATATAAATACAAGGTGTTGTAATTGACTTGGTTATCCTGGAACCTCTAGTTATACTGTAAAAGAACAGGTTATACTGAAACATAAAAATAGAAAATTTACAGCGTACAAGGAGGCCATTTGGCCCATCATGTCTGTGCAGGCTGAGAAAGAACAATCCAGCCTAATCCCACTTTCGAGCTCTTGGTCTGAAGCCCTGTAAATTACAGCACCTCAGTGCACACCCAAGTGTTTTTAAATGCATTGAGGTTTTCTGCCTCTTTCTCTCTTTTCCCCCCCCCCCTTTCAGGCAGTTGGTTCCAGACCCCCATCAACCTCCGGGTGAAACAAATTCCTACTTAATTTCCCTCTAATCCTTCTGCCAGTTACTTTAAATCTATGCTCTGGTTATTGATCTCTCTGCTAAGGCGAATAGGGTCTTCCTATTCACTCTATCTGGACCCGTCACAATTTTATACACTTTAAGTAAATCTCCCCTCAGCCTCCTCTGTTCCAAAGAAAACAACTGCAGCCTTCCCAATCTTTCCTCATAGCAAAAATTCCCCATTCCTGGCAACATCCTCATGAATCTCCTCTGTATCCTCGCTAGTGCAGTTACATCCTTCCTGTATTGCGGTGATCAGAACTGCACATAGTACTCTAGCTGTGGCCTAGCTGGTGTTTTATGTAGTTCCAGCATTACCTCCCTGCTCTTATACTGTATACGCCTTGGCTAATAAAGAAAGGAAAGTATCCCATATGCCGCTTTAACCACCTTATCTACCTGTCTTACTACCTTAAAGGATCTGTGGACATGGATGCCAAGTCCTTCTGTTCCTCTAGATTTCTCAGCATCCTACTATTTATTCTGTATTTATTGCCTTGTTTGCCTTCCCCAAACGCATTACCTCACACTCCAGCTTGAATTCCGTTTGCCACTTTCCTGCCCATTTGACCAGTTCATTGAAATCATCCTGCAGTCTACAGCTTTCTTCCTCACCATCAACCACACAGCCAATTTTTATATCATCTGCAAACTTCTTAATCGTACCCCCAGATTTAAGTCTAAATCTTTGATATATACTCCGAGTAGCGAGAGACCCAGTAATGAATCCTGCGGAACCCCACTGGAAACCATCTTCCAGTCACAAAAACATTCGTCGACCTTTACCCTTTGCTTCCTGCCTCTGAACCAATTTTGGATCCACCTTGCCACTAGCTATTGGAATCCATGGGCTTTTACATTTCTGATCAGATTGCGTGTGAAAGCTTGCTAAAATGCATGTCAACTACATCAAATACACTGCCCTCAACGACCCTCCTTGTTACTTCCTCTAAAAATTCAATCTTGTTGGTTAGTCATGACCTTCCCTTAACAAACCCTGACTGTCCTTGATTAATCCACGCCTTTCTTAACAATGACTTATCCTGTCCCTTTATTTTTTTCTATTAATTTGCCCCACCATTAGGCTGACTGGGCTGTAATTGTTAGCATGATCCCTTGTTCCCTTTTTAAATAACAGTACATTAGAACTTACCCTGCACCACACCTGTAGCCAGAGAGGATTGGAAAATGATGATCAGAGCCTCCGCTATTGCCTCCCCTGCTGCTATTGCAGCCTGGGATATATTTCATCTGGGCCTGGCAGTTTAACCACTTTAAAAGATGCTATACCCCTTAATACTTCCTTTCTCACTGTGTTTGTCCCATCCAGTATTTCACACTCAAGCATTTCACACTCCACCTCCTTAACTACAATGTCTGCAGCACCCCTTTAACACACCGATTATACCACAAAAGACCTGGTTACACTTTACAGACCAGGTCTATTGAGAGTCTGCTTTCTGACACAAAGTAATCCCTAGCCTGTCAATTTACTATTAATGCAACAAATTGAATGAGAAAAGAGCACATTTGGGAAGAGTCTGATAATTCACAAAAGGACAAATCCCAGGAAGCATCCCTTCACATTTAGTTGATTGTAAACAGTGAGTCCTGTGAAAATTCCTGCTGCTCATTCTGTTTGTAACTATGATCTGTCTGTTTCCAGTTATTGGTGGGTATTTTGAGCCTGGAACCTACGTGCGTTACGGTTTCCAGTCACCATTTACAGCCGCAGCAAGAGCGTTTGCAAATATGATGATTCCACTGAGTCAGGATTTTAACTCAACCAGTGAGGAGATTGTCTTCAGTTTCAAAACATCGCAGCCACCAAGTGTCCTCATGTACATCAGCTCCTACTCCAGGGATTATCTAGCAGTGATCATCAAACGTGATGGTAAGGCAACGGCCATGTCACTGCAACTGCACACACGATAACACACCTTACAATATTAACATGTCTGTACACTGGTTATGCAGCTGCACACAGATTAACACACGTACACCATTAACACACTTATATGCCAGGTTTACACAGCCAGGCATAAATGTTGATACATGTGTACACGATGTTAACTCATCTGAGTATTAATGCATGTATTAGCACATCATAGTGTAATTTGGCCTTGTCTGATTTTCTATTCCCTTCAGGTCAATGGAATGGACAATCAGTCACAGTGAAGAGGTGACCAATCACACTGCTCAGTTTAAACCATCACTCAAAGTTCAAATGGCCCCAGTGACACACTTACACCAATATTTTACACCAATATTTCCTTCTCTTGAGACAATTGGCAATGATAAAAAGTTGCTGAATTAGAGAATTGTATATTTTCCTAGGCCCAACCATCTTCAGCTGCTTCATCAATGACCTTCCCTCCATCATAAGGTCAGAAGTGTGGATGTTCGCTGATGATTGCACAATGTTCAGCACCATTCACGACTCCTCAGATACTGAAGCAGTCTGTGTCCAGATGCAACAAGACCTGGACAATATCCAGGTTTGGGCTGATAAGTAGCAAGTAACATTCCCACCACACAAGTGCCAGACAATGACCATCTCAAACAAGAGAGAATCTCACCATCACCCCTTAATGTTCAATGACATTACCTTCGCTGAATCCCCCACTATCAACATCCCAGGGGCTACCATTGACCAGAAACTGAATTGGAGCAACCACATAAATACCATGGCTACTAGAGCAGATCAGAGGCTGAGAATTCTGTGGCGAGTAACTCACCTCCTGACTCCCCAATGCCTGTCCACCATCTACAAGGCACAAGTCAGGAGTGTGATGGAATACTCTCCACTAGCCTGGATCGATGCAGCTCCAACAACACTCAAGAAGCTCAGCACCACATGCTTGATTGGCACCCCATCCACCACCTTCAACAGTCACTCTGTCCACCACCGACACACAGTGGCAGCAGTGTGTACCATCTACAAGATGCACTGCAGCAATGCACCAAGGCTCCTTCGACAGCATCTTTCAAACCCGTGACCTCTAGCACCTAGAAGGACAAGGGCAGCAGATGCATGGGAACACCATCACCTGCAAGTTCCCCTCCAAGCCGCACACCATCAGGACTTGGAACTATATCGCCGTTCCTTCACTGTCACTGGGTCAAAATCCTGGAACTCCCTTCCTAACAACACTGTTGGTTTACCTACCCCACAAGGACAGCAACGGTTCAAGAAGGCAGCTCACCACCACCTTCTCGAGGGCAATTAGGGATGGACAATAAATGCTGGCCTAGCCAGCGATGCCCACTTCCCATGAATGAATTTTAAAAAAGAAAAAAAAAATTTCCCCACCAGTTCTGAGCTCCACCTGTCAATGTGTGGCCTCCATTTCTGGTCCTGAGCTCCAGTTATGGATGTTTTTGGGCCAGAGGACTCTGGTCTTCTGCTCATACCACAAGGTGAAGTTCTTGCCTCGGCTGCTTTGCTCCCCTTGTTATTTTTTCTTGTGCTGGTCTTTTCTATGTTGCTATGTAATTCAAAAGAAAACGTATTAAATTTGGAAATAATTGCGATTAGTTTGTTGGCTTTTCCCTGACAGGCAGTTTGGAGCTTCGATACCAGCTGGGGTCCTTTGTCAATCCGTACACCAGGACCCTTGTGAAGGAGAACGTGGCAGATGGCAGTGCTCATTGGGTCAACATCACCAGACAAGGCCGGGACATCTACACGCAGGTACCAGGCTTGGAGCTAACACAAGCCCCATTACGTGAGGCTGGGTTAAGGTTACATATCTCCAAGCAGAGACTGGGACATGAACCGAGCTGGCTGAGGCTGCGACCTGAAGTCATGGTGCCAATTGGGCCTACTGCAGGAAGCAAGAGAACCAACACGGGGGGGGAAACTTACTTGATCTTGTTTGCCCAGATCCGTTGACTATATTGGTAGGAGTGACCACCGCACAGTCCTTATGGAGACCCAAGTCCCGTCTCCACACTGAGGACTCCCACCAAGATGTTGTGTGGCACTACCTCCATGCTAAATGGGATAGATTCAGAACAGATCTCTCAGCTCAAAACTGAGCATCCATGAGGTGTTGTGGGCCAACAGCAGCAGCAGAATTGCATTCAACCTCAATGTGTAACCTCATGGCCCAAAATATCCCTTGCTCTACCATTAGCTTCAAGCCAGGAGACCAACCCTGGTTCAATGAGGTGTGTAGGAGAGCATGCCAGGGGCAGCACCAGACATACCTAAAAATGAGGTGCCAACCTGGTGAAGCCATAACACATAAGAATATAATAAATAGGAGCAGGAGTAGACCACATGGCCCATCAAGCCTGCTGCACCATTCAGTATGATTATGGATGATCTTGGGCCTCAATTCCACTTTCCCGCCTGCTCCCCATATCCTTTGATTTCCCTGAGTGATCAAAAACCTGTCGGTCTCAGCCTTAAATATACACAACGATGCAGCGTCCACAACCCTCTGGGGTAGAGAATTCCAAAGATTCACAACCCTCTGAGTGAAGAAATTTCTCCTCATCTCAGTCCTAAATGATTGGCCCCTTATCCTGAGACTGTCCCCATGTTCTAGATTCCTCAGCCAGGGAGAAACAACCAACCTGTCAGTGTCTACTCTGTCAAACCCCTTCAGAATATTGTTTGTTTCAATGAGATCACCTCTCATTCTTCTAAACTCCAGAGAATATTGGCCCAATTTACTCAGCCTCTCATCATAGGACAGTCCCCTCATCCCAGGAACCAATCTAGTGAACCTTCACAGTACTGCCTCCAATGCAAGTATATTCTTTCTTAAATGTGGAGACAAAACTGCACACAGTATTCTAGGTGTGGTCTCCCCAAAACCCAAAATTGTAGCAAGACCTCTTTATTCTTGTGCTTAAATCCCCTTGCAATAAAGGCCACCATTAGAACATAGAACAGTACAGTACAGCACAGTACAGGTCCTTCGGCCCACGATGTTGTGCCGAACCTTTAACCTACTCTAAGATCAAACTAACTACCTACTCTTCATTCTACTATCATCCATGTATCTATCCAAGAGTTGCTTAAATGTCCCTAATGTATCTGCTTCTACTACCACCACTGGCAGCGCATTCCATGCACCCACCACTCTCTGTGTAAAGAACCTACCTCTGACATCTCCCCGAAACCTTCCTCCAATCACCTTAAAATTATGCTCCCTGGTGATAGCCCTTTCCGCCCTGGGAAAAAGTCTCTGGCTTTCAACTCTATCTATGCCTCTCATCATCTTGTACACCTCTATCAAGTCACCTCTCATCCTTCTTCGCTCCAATGAGAAAAGCCCTAGCTCCCTCAACCTTTCTTCGTAAGACATGCCCTCCAGTCCAGGCAGCATCCTGGTAAATCTCCTCTGCACCCTCTCCAAAGCTTCCACATCCTTCCTATAATGAGGCGACCAGAACTGAATACAATATTCCAAGTGTGGTCGAACCAGGGCCTTATAGAGCTGCAGCATAACCTCACGGCTCTTAAACTCAATCCCCCTGTTAATGAAAGCCAACACACCATACGCCTTCTTAACAACCCTATCAACTTGGGTGACAACTTTGAGCGATCTATGGACATGGACCCCAAGATCCCTCTGTTCCTCCACACTACCAAGAATCCTGTCTTTTAAGCCTGTATTCCGCATTCAAATTCGACCTTCCAAAATGAATCACTTCACACTTTTCCAGGTTGAACTTCATCTGCCACTTCTCAGCCCAGCTCTGCATCCTGTCAATGTCCCGTTGCAACCTACAACAGCCTTCCACACTATCCACAACTCCAGCAACCTTCGTGTCATCGGCAAACTTGCTAACCCAGTCTTCCACTTCCTCATCCAAGTCATTTATGAAAATCACAAAGAGCAGAGGTCCCAGAACAGGTCCCTGCGGAGCACCACTGGTCACCGAGCTCCATGCTGAATACTTTCCATTCCACTTGCCTTCCTAATTGTTTACTGTACCTGCATGCTAACTTTCTGTGTTCCTTGTACAAACATACCCAAGTGTCTCTGCATGTCAACATTTACAAGTTTCACGCCTTTTAAAAATATTCTGCTCTTCTATTCTTACAACCAAAATGAAAAACCTCACACTTCCCCACATTATACAGCATCTGCCACCTTGTTGTCCACTCACTGAATCTGCAGCCTCTCTGTGTCCTTCTCGTAGCTTGCATTTCCACCAGCCTTAGATACATTACTCTCTCTCTTCGTCTAAGTCATTAATATAGATTGTAAATAGCTGAGGCCCCAGCACTGATCCTTGTGGATCTCCACTATTCACTGCCTGCCAACTTGAAAATGCTCTGTTTATGCCCACTCATTGCTTCCTGTCCATTAATCAATCCTCTATCGATGCTAATAGATTGCCCCCAACTTCATGAGTTTTTATCTTGCCTATTAACCTTTTGTGTGGCACCTCATCAAATGCCTTTTGGAAATCCAGGTATACTACATCTACTGGTTCCCCTTATCTACCCGACTAGTTACATCCTCAAAAAACTCTCATAAATTTGTCAGCCAATTTTCTTTTCATAAAACCATGTTGACTTTGTCTGATCATGCTCTGATTTTCTAAGTACATTAAGATTTCCTTAATAATAGATTCCAACATTTTCCCAATAACTGATGTCAGGCTGACTGGCCTGTAGTTCCCTGTTTTCTCTCTCCCTCCTTTCTTGATAGTGGTGTTGCATTTGCTAACTTCCAATCTACTGGGACTATTCCAGAATCCAGGAAATTTTATAAAATCATAGCTAGTGCATCCACTATATCTGTAGCTGTCTCTTTTAGAGTCCTAGGATGTAGGCCATCAGGTCCTGGGGATTTGTTGGATTTTCGTCCCTTAAGTTTCTCTAATACTTTTTCCCTGCTGATATTAATTAACTTAATTTCTTCACTCTTTTTAGCCCCTTGGTTACCCTCTATTTCTGGTACAGAACTTGTGTCTTCTATTGTGAAGACAGTCACAAAATATTTGTTCAATGTCCCTGCTATTTCCTCATTCCCCATAATTTCTTCCTGTCTCTGCTTCTAAGAGGCCAACGTTTAATTTAGCTTCTCTTTTCCTTTTTATATACTTGTAAAAGCTCTTGCAATCAGGTTTAATATTCCTGGTGAGTTTACTCTTGTATTCTGTTTTTTTCCCGTTTTATCAACTTTTGGATGGCCATTTGCTGGTTTCCAAAACATTCCCAATCCTCAGGCTGACTATTATTCTTTACAATTTATTAAGCCTCTTTTAATCTAATCCTATCCTTAACTTCGTGAGTAAGCCACGGATGGATCTTTCTTGCTGGGTTTTTATTTTTCAGTGGAATGTATTTTTGTTGACCATTTTGTATTATTTAAATGTTTCCCACTTTTTTTTTATTGCCATACCTTTTAGTCTGTTTACCCAATCAACTTCAGCCAGCTCTCTCTTTATACCTACATAATTGGCTTGGTTGAAGTTTAAGATTCTTGTTTGTGATTGGAGTATGTCGCTTCAAACTTAACATGGAATTCAATTGTATTATGGTCACTATTTCCCAGAGGATCTTTTACTATGAGAATACTAATTAACCCTACCTCATTGTATAATACTAGATCTGAAATAGCTTTATCCCTAGTTAGTTCCACAATGTATTGCTCCAGGAAACTGTCACGAAAACATTCCACAAACTCGTCATCTGGACCATCCTTGCCAATTTGATTGGTCCAGTCTATATGAAGATTACATTGCATTTGTTACAAGCTCCAAGCACAGTGGTGCAGTGGTTAGCACCGCAGCCTCACAGCTCTAGCTACCCGGGTTCAATTCTGGGTACTGCCTGTGTGGAGTTTGCAAGTTCTCCCTGTGTCTGCGTGGGTTTTCTCCGGGTGCTCCGGTTTCCTCCTACAGCCAAAAGACTTGCAGGTTGATAGGTAAATTGGCCATTATAAATTGCCCCTAGTATAGGTAGGTGGTAGGGAAATATAGGGACAGGTGAGGATGTGGTAGGAATATGGGATTAGTGTAGGATTAGTATAAATGGGTGGTTAATGATCGGCACAGACTCGGTGGGCCAAAGGGCCTGTTTCAGTGCTGTATCTCTAAATCTAAATATTCTGTCCAATAATATAACTACTGTTAGGGGGCCTGTAAACTATTCCCACCAGTGTTTTCTGACTCCTGCCATTCCTAATCCCCACCTGTACTGATTCTATCCCATGATCTTCTGGGCCAAAGGTCCTTTCTCACTAATGCCCTTATGTCATCCTTTACTATCAGGGTTACCCCTCCTCCTTTGCCATTCTGTCTGTTTTCACAGGACTGCATGCATGCTAACCAATGGCTGGAATCATACACTCCCCTCTCCACCACCACCCCACTCATAGACACTCCCCTCTCCACCACCACCCCACCCATAGACACTCCCCTCTCCACCACCACCCCACCCATAGACACTCCCCTCTCCACCACCACCCCACTCATAGACACTCCCCTCTCCACCACCACCCCACCCATAGACACTCCCCTCTCCACCACCACCCCACCCATAGACGCTCCCCTCTCTCCTCGCCTGTGGACATTCCCCTCCCCCCACAAGGTCACTCCCCTTTCCCCCCCCCCCCCCCCCCACAGCACAGAGGCTCCCTTCTCCCCACTCCCCCAGACACTACCTTTCCCTCCAGATACACTCACTCCCCCTTCCCCCATGGTATAGAGTGCTACAAGCTGCTTTCTCGGTGGCTGAGCCCAGTAGTGTCTAGCTGCAATACTATAAAACATGTGACTGTTTCCCGAGTCTAACTTTGCCTGTAATCTACTCTTCCTTCAGGTGGATGAGTATCCCATTGTCAAAGACCGTATTTCTCTGTGGGGAGATAAGAATTTTGATTCTCCAAGATCTCTCTTCCTGGGTCGAGTGATGGGTAAGGTTCTAACTTTCTACAGCTTCTCTGTTCCTTCTTGATTCCTGTCCGAGCTCTCGCTGAAACAGGACTGGGTGTGACTCTTGCACGCAATACCTTTGGATTTTGCATTTGTACTGTACATACATTTTCCGATTTTGTACTGTTTGTTTTTGTGACAATGTTAAAATTGTTCTTGCTCGTTAATATGACAGTCAGTAAACTTATCCCCTCTGACTTAAAATCCTGTCGCACTCCAACGCTGGGACACGGAATTTAGGCTGCCACCGGTGTAGTACTGAGTGAGTGCCGTGCTGCGCTGGTGGAGGGGAAGTATTGCCCTTCTTGTTTGCAATTGGAGAGTCTCTGGATGGTGAGGACTCTCAGTAGGAGAGTGAGGTCAGTATTGGATCAATAGTAAGTGGTAGAATGCATGTCCCATGGACCAGTTTGGAAATAAACAGGACGGGTGAAGAATGGGAGATAATTGAACCTGCAGACGGTACATCAATTGTGGACAGGCGAAATAGAAAAGGGAACAGCTTAAATAATTAGGAACAGGATAGCTGTTTCAGCCCTTTGAGCCTATTCTGCCTTTTAATGAGATCATGGCCGATCTGCGATCTAACTCCATATACCCACCTTTGCCCATATCCCTTAATACCTTCAGTTAGCAAGAATCTATTAATCACAGATTTAAAATTAACAATTGATTTAGCATCAACTGCCATTGTGGAAGAGAGTTCAATACTTGTACCATCATTTCCCTGGAGAAGTGTTTCCTAATTTCACTCCTGAAAGGTCTGACCCTAATTTTTAGACTATGTCCCCAGTCTTAAATTCCCCAAACATTGAAAAGCCTTTCTCTCTCTCTACCCAATCTCTTCCCCTTGATATCTTGAAACTTTCATCAAATCACCCCAGAACCTTCTGAATTCCAGGGAATACAGCCCTAGTTTGTGTAATCTCGCCTCATAATTTAACCTTTGGATTCCAGGAATCATTCTCATAAATCACTCCAAGGTTATTAATATCCTTCCTAAGGTGTGGTGCCCAGAACTGCTCACAGTACCTCCAGGTGTGGCCTAACCAGGGCTTTGTATAGATGTAACATGACTTTTACCCCCTTGTATTCTAGTCCTAGATATAAAGCCCAGCATTCCACTAGCCTACTTGAGTATTTTCTGTACCTGTTTATGATTTTTTTATGATCTGGGACTTTACCAAATGCCTTCCGGAAGTCGATATAAATAACATCCATCGACATTCAGCTGTCCACTACTTTAAGTCATCTCTTCAATTCAGTTCTTCTGGCATGACCTACCCCTTGCAAGAGAACAACATGTTTAAATGAGATCTGTCTGTGTAAATGAGCCTCTATTGTATGTGCTAATTTATGCTGTTTTGCTGCTGATTCCCCTGACAGAGGTGGGCGTTCTGGACCCAGAGATCCAGCGTTTCAACACCCCAGGTTTTACAGGCTGCCTGGCTGGAGTCAACTTTAATGGCATCGCCCCATTGAAGGTGGCACTGAGAACAGACACTAATCAGACCGTGGAAGTTTTGGGGGAGTTGGTGGAATCAAACTGTGGGGCTCTCCCCATAGTTCTGTCTTCAGTCCTTCTAGAGGAAGATCCTTGGGCTTTGCAACCAGGTACAGATGCAGCTGCGCATTCAGAGAGATTGTGTTGAGTTATGTAAATTAACCAAATTTAATGTTGCAAACGTCATCGCAATCTGAAATCTCCTTATTTGATGCACCTACAACTTGCATTTAAAGAGCCCTTTAATGTGGCAAAAGGTGACCAGGCTTTTTATAAGTTTATCTGATAAAACTGGGTTGAAGTTGTGCCGGGGGGAGGGGTGCTGGCAGTGGGAGTCTGGCCCCCCTCTCGACTCACTGCCCCCCTCATCAACCTCCTTGCTGTCCTTTTTGCCCCTCCGCCCACTCCCTTTTCCCTGCCTCACCTCAACCCTCACTGCGTCCCATCCTGTCATCTGATTGGCTGGTACCAGGCCTCCTGGTGTGTTTGATGTGATTAATATCAACTGAAACTTCAAACTCTATTTTTCAGACACTCCACGATTTGGATACGATTACCTGACTGGAGCAGTCATTGGTGGTGAGTGCCAACCGGACTAGGATCCTGTTATATGGGATACTGTGGAGGACCGGGATCCTGTTATATGGGATACTGTGGAGGACCGGGATCCTGTTATATGGGATACTGTGGAGGACCGGGATCCTGTTATATGGGATATTGTAGGGGACCGGGATCCTGTTATAAGGGATACTGTGGAGGACCGGGATCCTGTTATATGGGATACTGTGGAGGACCGGGATCCTGTTATATGGGATACTGTGGAGGACCGGGATCCTGTTATATGGGATACTGTGGAGGACCGGGATCCTGTTATATGGGATACTGTGGAGGACCGGGATCCTGTTATATGGGATACTGTGGAGGACCGGGATCCTGTTATATGGGATATTGTAGGGGACCGGGATCCTGTTATAAGGGATACTGTGGAGGACCGGGATCCTGTTATATGGGATACTGTGGAGGACCGGGATCCTGTTATATGGGATACTGTGGAGGACCGGGATCCTGTTATATGGGATACTGTGGAGGACCGGGATCCTGTTATATGGGATACTGTGGAGGACCGGGATCCTGTTATATGGGATACTGTGGAGGACCGGGATCCTGTTACATAGAAACATAGAGAATAGGAGCAGGAGTAGGCCATTCGGCCCTTCGGGCCTGCATTCAAAAAAGATCACGGCTGATTGTCTAATTCCCTGTTCCCGCTTTCTCCCCATATCCCTTGATCCCTTTGGCATTAAGAAATATATCTATCTCCTTCTTGAATATATTTAATGACTTGGCCTTCACTGTCATCTGCGGTAGAGAATTCCACAGGTTCGCCACCCTCTGAGTGAAGAAATTTCTCCTCATCTCGGTTCTAAATGGCATTCCCCATATCCTGAGACTGTGACCCCTGGTTCTGGACTTCCCAGCCATCGGGAACATCCTCCCTGCATCCAACCTGTCTAGTCCTGTTAGAATTTTATAGGTTTCTATGAGATCCCCTCTCATTCTTCTAAACTCGAGTGAATATAGGCCTAGTTGACCCAATCTCTCCTCATACATCAATCCTGTCATCTCAGGAATCAGCCTAGTAAATCTGCACTCCCTCCATGGCAAGAACATCCTTCCTCAGATAAGGAGACCAAAACTGCACACAATACTCCAGATGTGGTCTCACCAAGGCCCTGTATAACTGCAGTAAGACATCCTTGCTCCTGTACTCAAATCCTCTTGCAACAAAGGCCAACATACTATTCAGCTTCCTAACTGCTTGCTGCACCTGAATGCTTGCTTTCAGCGACTGGTGTACGAGGGCACACAGGTCTCGTTGCACCTCCCCCTTTCCCAATCTATCACCATTCAGATAATCTGCCTTTCTGTTTTTACAACCAAAGTGGATAACCTCACATTTATCTACGTTGTACTGCATCTGTCATACATTTGTCCATTCACCCAACTTGTCCAAATCATATTGGAGCCTCTTTGCATCCTCTTCACAGCTCATTTCCCCCCCCACCTTTGTGCCATCTGCAAACTTGGAAATATTACATTTAGTTCCCTCACCCAAGTCATTAATGTACATTGTGAGTAACTGGGGCCCAAGCACTGATCCCTGCGGTACCCCACTAGTCACTGCCTGCCACCCAGAAAAAGACCTGTTTATTCCTACCCTCTGTTTCCTGTCTGTCAACCAATTCTCTATCCATGTCTATTACCCCAATCCCATGTGCTTTAATTTTGCACACTAACCTCTTAAGTGGGACCTTATCAAAAGCCTTCTGAAAATCCAAATACACCACATCCACTGATTCTCCCTTATCTATTCTACTAGTTACATCCTCAAAAAGCTCCAGTAGATTTGTTAAGCATGATTTCCCTTTTGTAAACCCATGCCGATTTTGTCCAATCCCGTTTATGCTTTCCACATCCTTTATAATAGACTCTAGTCTGTAAAGGAAGTCCAGTGGCCTTTAGGCATCTGTTTGCTTTGCTGATGGGCCTACTAGGCACAGGCTAAAGCCTAGTGCCACTGGGAGAAAATGCTTCTTCATTCCCCTAGTCCCTAATGTCACTGAGCCTGTTCATCTTTGTGCTGCCTGGGACCTGAACAAAGCACTGGCCCACAGAGGGAATATTGAGGCCAAGCATTCCAACTGATGGACTGATTCCAAGGCTGGGAAATATTCCTTGTGCCTCTGACCAGAATCAATGTGTTATTCAAGGTTGGATGCTCCAACCCTAAACTGTCAAAAAAAGAAACATATGTTTGAAATACTTTCTTGGAAAGAGTGTAACACAAGCATGCTCTGCCAGACACTGGGGAGGTGCTGGTGTCTGAGCCCGGATGGGCTGCAATGATCTTTTGATTTTGCACTAATCCTGTTGATGTGCTCTTCTGTTCTAGTCATTGTAGCGGTCATCCTGTTTACCATCCTAGCTCTGCTGGTGCTACTTTTCCTCTACTATTATCGTCACAAGGGCAGCTATCACACTAATGAGGCCAAACCCATGGAGCCTTCCAATGGCGCCAAACCCACCTCACTGAAGAAGGAGCAAAACCTTCCACGGATACTGGAAGAGGCTAAAACTGAATAGTTGGATCTGAGTTTGTGTTTCGTCAAGAGACAGTTGTGAGAAAATCCCGATTGAGATGCAGTTCCATGTTAAATACACAGTCTCTGACTGAACAAACATTCCTTATTTGTGAACAAGGTTTATTTCAGAAAAACGAGCAAAAAGAATTTGCAAAATCAAATTGCAGGTTTTACTAATCTGCGTGCTTGTGTCCACACCTGAGGGAATCTTTCTAATTGGAAAATTTTTTTAAAGGTCATGTAATCTAATGCTGCTAAACAAGGCTAATAATGAGTAGAAATTGCATCTATATATGAATTGCTGCTGCTAGTTACAGCGGGGAACAGGATCCTTGTTCCAAACTATAGTCGTTGCACTGCTATACTCTACACGCTATCCTAGTGCATGTAAAATACCTGTAATATGCACCTCACTTTGACAAAAGCAATCACTCTATTTTTTACTGTTTACTGTTTCTGTTGTCAAATTTGAATCAACATTGTATAAAATGATTGTAATATTTTATAAATAGCTGTAACATTCTGGGATTGAAAATGTAACATGGGACTGAAGCAAAGTCATTGAGAGGGTGGAGCAGATGGTGCAGCCTCAGAGTGGCCTCTGTGGGAATGGACACGAGGCCAATGTTACCCCCAGCTCCACAGGTGAGATTCAGGGACAGAAGGTCAAGCGTCAGATCAGACCAGGGACATCAGCCCTATTGCCAGGGAGCGTGCTTCAGCACTGTCATCACACGGTGAAACTGGGAACAGTTATCACCAAGAGGAGCACGTTTGTCAATTAAGACAAAATTCTGGATTGGAATCTCAGGTGTGTATAAGTCAAGATTAGAACTAGTGTCTCTAAGCAATGGGAGTTGCATCTAGCACTGCAGTTAGGCTCTTGGTGGTATAGTTACAGCAGGGTATCTTCATCTAGACTGGATTTGGGGTGTCTGAGAGAGGGGTGTCTTAGTCTAGACTGGGTTTGGGGAGGGTCTGGGTGTAGGGTGTCTTAGTCTAGACTGGGATTGGGGTGTCTGAGAGAGGGGGGTGTCTTAGTCTAGACTGAGTTTGGGATGTCTGGATGGAGGGGTGTGAGTCTAGACTGGGTTTGGGGTGTTTGAAAGAGGGATGTTAGACTAGACTGGGTTTGGGATGTCTGGATGGAGAGGTGTGTTAGTCTAGACTGAGTTTGGGATGTCTGGATGGAGGGGTGTGTTTGTCTAGACAGGGTTTGGGGTGTTTGAAAGAGGATGTTAGTCTAGACTGGGTTTGGATGTCTGGATAGAGAGGTGTGTTAGTCTAGACTGGGTTTGGGGTGTTTGAAAGAGGGATGTTAGACTAGACTGGGTTTGGGATGTCTGGATGGAGAGGTGTGTTAGTCTAGACTGAGTTTGGGATGTCTGGATGGAGGGGTGTGTTTGTCTAGACAGGGTTTGGGGTGTTTGAAAGAGGATGTTAGTCTAGACTGGGTTTGGATGTCTGGATAGAGAGGTGTGTTAGTCTAGACTGGGTTGGGGTGTCTGGATTGAGGGTTGTGTTAGTCAAGACTGAGTTTGGGATGTCTGGATGGAGAGGTGTGTTTGTCTAGACAGGGTTTGGGGTGTTTGAAAGAGGATGTTAGTCTAGACTGGGTTTGGATGTCTGGATAGAGAGGTGTGTTAGTCTAGACTGGGTTTGGGGTGTTTGAAAGAGGATGTTAGTCTAGACTGGGTTTGGATGTCTGGATAGAGAGGTGTGTTAGTCTAGACTGAGTTTGGGATGTCTGGATGGAGGGGTGTGAGTCTAGACTGGGCTTGGGGTATCTCAGAGAGGTGTGTTAGTCTAGACTGAGTTTGGGATGTCTGGATGGAGAGGTGTGAGTCTAGACTGGGCTTGGGATGTCTGGATGGAGGGGTGTGAGTCTAGACTGGGTTTGGGGTGTCTCAGAGAGGTGTGTTAGTTGGGTCTATGATTAGGTTTTCTAGTGAGGTTTTAGTGTCAGAGGGAATTTATAAAAAATTGCTGAATTCAATCCCCTCTTTCTAATTGGAAAAAGGATTCTGAGGAATGCTGAATTTTCCTTTCTGTCCTGACATCATTCACTGAGTGCTGATTGACAGAATTGCCCCCAGGGTTAATGGCCTCAACTTAAAATCATCAAGCAAGTTAAAGAGGTTCTGACCGATTGCAAAGTGCATTCAGTAAGAGGATTTAATTCACAAACTGCTCAGGGCCAGGCGCCCCTCTCTTTCCCTGCCCAACTCCAACCCCCATCTCTCTCTCTGCCATTCCCCTCTCTGTCTCAAATCCTGTTTCCAATTGATGGAATAGTTTTATTCATGTTTCTGTTCTTTGTGTATTTATGTATTAAATTTATTCCATTACTAGTTTGGTTGCTTGGCTTTGTTAAGAAGTGGCTCTGACTGTAGAATCCAGGGCTCACTGTTTCTAAGCTTTCAACTCCATGCACACGGAGCCTCAGCCTCGGAAACTCAACAACATACATGTTATCTGAACTTGAGTTGCCCTCGGGCTGACTGTCGTTCAGGGGTCACCAGCCTCAGTCAGCACTAGACCGCTCCATCTTCCACAAAGCCTTGTTGTGCTTTGTTGGTGATTCTGCCAAGTGAGTTGTGCAGTGTAGGCTGGTGAAGGACACACATTCAGCCCCCAGGTTTCACCGCGGAAACAGATGTGTCTGTGCTCCCAGTTATCTCCAGGTGCTCTGTGATCACTGTATTTCTCCCTAAATTTCAGATCAGTGGCTACTCAGAACATGAAATGGTTGGAACGGGTAAATATATTTTATTCTTAGATTCCTTCTCTGGCCCAATATGACCCAAAGCTTCAAAGCCAACGAGCTGCTTGTTACAAATGTGAACATTCTATTTAAAGTCATGTACCCAACAAAATCCTAAAACTCAGGATCAACTCAAACTGCTGCTCAGAGCCACACTGTGAAGACCAAAGAAGAAATGAGCAGACTTGCACTAAAGATCAACTCCAGGCCAGGCAATAAGTTGTATTTAAATAGCACCTTTAAAATAGGAAAACGTCCCAAGAGACTTCACAGGAGTGATTATCAAACAAAATTTCACACTGCCACTTGCGATATTAGGTCAGGTGACCAAAAGCTTGGTCAAAGAGGTCGGTTTTTGAGAGGATTAAAGTGAGATAGAGGCAGAAAGGTTTAGAGAAGAAATTCCAGAGCTGAGGATGTCGGCAGATAAAGGTATAGCTACCAATTGTGGAGGGATGAAAATTGCAGATACTCAAGAATCATTGAATGGTTAAAACACAGCAGGAGGCCATTCAGCTCAGCAAGTCATTGCAGGCTCTGCAAGAGCAACTAACCTAGTCCCACTCTCCTACCTTTTTCCCATATAACACTGCAAATATTTTCTCCAGATAATTATCCAACTCTTTTTAAGACTTCGATTGAACTTGCCTCCAGCACACTCTCAGGCAGTGCATGCCAGATCTGAACCACTTGCTGCGTAAAAAGGAAGTTTTCCTTCATGTCACTGTTCCTTTTTTTGTCTGCAACCACCTTAAATCAACGTCCTCTAGTTCTTCATCCTCAGAAATCCTAGAAAGTTTACGGCACAGAAAGAGTCCACTTGGTCCACCGTGTCTGTACCGGCTGAAAAATGATCCACCTATTCTAATCCCACCTTCCAGCATTTGGTCCGTAGCCCTGCAGATTACAGCACTTGAGGTGCATATCCAGACTCCTTTTGAATGAGTTGAGGGTTTCTGCCTCAACTACCCTTTCAGACAGTGAGTTCCAGACCCCCACCACCCTCTGGGTGAAAAAGCTTTTCCTCATCTCCCCTCTAATTTTTTGACCAATCACTTTAAACCTATGCCCCCTCGTCACAGATCTCTCTGCTAAGGTGAATAGACCCTTCACCTCCACTCTATCCAGGTCCCTCAAAATTTTGTACATTTCAATCAGATCTCCCCTCAGCCTTCTCTGTTCCAAGGAGAACAACCCCAGCCTATCCAATCTTTCCTCATAGCTGCATTTTTCCAGTCCTGGCAACATACTCGTAAATCTCCTCTGTACCCTCTCTAGTGCAATTACATTCTTTCTGTAATGAGGTGACCAGAACTGTACACAGTACTCAAGTTGTGGCCTAACCAATGAGTTATACAGTTCCAGCATAACCTCCCTGCTCTTATATTCTATACCTCGGCTAATAAAGGAAAGGATTCCATATGCCTTCTTAACCACCTTATCGACCTGTCCTGCTACCTTCAGGGATCTGTGGACATTCACTCCAAGGTCCCTCACTTCCTCGACACCTCTCAGTATTTCCCCATTAATTGTGTATTCCTTTACCTTGTTTGACCTCCCCAAATACATCACCTCACACTTCTCCAGGTTGAATTCCATTTGCCACTTTACTGCCCATCTGACAAGACCATCAATATCTTCCTTTTTGCCAATTCTCATGAAGGGTCTCTAATCTGAAACGTTAACTCTGCTTCTCTCTCCACAGATGCTGCCAGACTTGCTGAGTATTTCCAGCATTTCTTGTTTTTATATCAATATCTTTCTGCAGCCTACAGCTATCCTCCTCGCTATCCACCACACGGCCAATCTATGTGTTGTCTGCAAACTTCTTGATCATGCCCCCCGCATTTACATCCAAATCGTTAACATACACCACAAAAAGCAGCGGACCCAGTTACTGAGCCCTGCGGAACGCCACTGGAAACAGCCCTCCAGTCGCAAAAACTCCCGTCAACAATTCCCTTTGTTTCCTGCCACTGAGCCAATTTTGTATCCACCTTGCTGCATTTCCCTGGATCCCATGGGATTTTATTTTTTTTAACCAGTCTGCCATGTGGGACTTTGTCAAAAGCCTTGCTAAAATCCATGTAGACCACATCAACTGCACTACAATCATCTATCTTCCTTGTTACTTCTAAAAAAAAATTCAATCAAGTTGATCAGACAAGATCTTCCCTTAACAAATCCATGCTGTCTCTCAGAATAGATTCCAACAACTTGTAACAGGGCAGTGCAGTGGTTAGCATCGCAGTCTCACAGCTCCAGTGACCCAGGTTTAGTTCTGGGTACTGCCTGTGCGGAGTTTGCAAGTTCTCCCTGTGACTGTGTGGGTTTCCGTTGGGTGCTCTGGTTTCCTCCCACAGCCAAAGACGTACAGGTTGATAGGTAAATTGGCCATTGTAAATTGCCAATTGGTAGGAGAATGGTGGGGATGTGGTAGGGAATATGGGTTTAATGTAGGACTAGTACAAATGGGTGGTTGTTGGTCGGCACAGACTCGGTGGGCCGAAGGGCCTGTTTCACTACTGTATCTCTAAATTTAAAAAAAATAAAAACTTGACCACTACTGAGGTTAGACTGACTGACCTGTAATTATTCAGTCTATCCCTCAATCACTTTTTAAACAGAGGTACAATATTAGCATTCCTCCAATCCTCTGGCACCACACCTGTATCCAGTGAGGACTGCAAAATGATGGTCAGACCTTCTGCTATTTCTTCTCTTGCTTCTTTTAACAGCCTAGAATACATTTCATCCGGCACTGGTGATTTATCAACTTTCAAGGATGCTAATCCCATTAATACTTCCTCTCTTCCTGTGTTTATCACATCCAATATTTCACACCCCTCTTCTTTAACTACAATATCTGCAATGTCCCCCTCTTTTGTGAAGACAGTTGCGAAGTATTCATTAAGAACCATACCAACCTCTTCTGCTCCTACACATAGGTTATTTTATGGGCCCTATTTTGCTTAGTCATCCTCTTGCTCATAATGTATTGATAAAACATCTTTGGGTTGACCTTGATTTTGATTGCCAATATTCTTTCATGCCCTCTCTTAGCTTTCCTAATTTCCTTTTTGATTTCACCCCTCCACTTCCAAACTCCTCTCGGCTTTCTGTAGTATTGAGTTCTCTGTGTCGGGCATAAGCATTCCTTTTCTGCCTTTATTTTTGATTATTCATTCCTGGGATGTGGGTGTCGCTGGCTAGGCCAGCATTTATTGCCCATCCCTAATTGCCCTTGAGGAGGTGGTGGTGAGCTGCCTTCTTGAACCGCTGCAGTCCATGTGGTGTAGGTACACCCACAGTGGTGTTAGGAAGGGAGTTCCAGGATTTTGACACAGCGACAGTGAAGGAACGGTGATATAGTTCCAAGTCAGGATGGTGTGTGACCTGGAGGGGAACTTGCAGGTGGTGATGTTCCATGCATCTGCTGCCCTTGTCCTCCTAGGTGGTAGAGGTCGTGGGCTTGGAAGATGTTGTCTGAGGAACCTTGGTGCATTGCTGCAGTGCATCTTGTAGATGGTACACACTGCTGCCACTGTGCGTCGGTAGTGGAGGGAGTGAATGTTTGTGGATGAGGTCCATATCAAGCGGGTTGCTTTGTCCTGGATGGTGTCGAGCTTCTTCAGTGTTGTTAGAGCAGCACCCATCCAGGCAAGTGGAGAGTATTCCATCACCCTCCTGACTTGTGCCTTGTAGATGGTCACCACAGGATTCCTCGCCTCTGACCTGCTCTTGTAGCCATGGTATTTATATGGCTACTCCAGTTCCGTTTCTGGTCAATGGTAACCCCCAGGATGTTAATCGTGGGGGATTCAGCAATGGTAATGCCATTGAATGTCAAGGGGAGATGGTTAGATTCTCTCTTGTTGGAGATGATCATTGCCTGGCACTTGTGTGGTGCGAATGTTACTTGCCACTTATCAGACCAAGCCTGAATATTGTCCAAGTCCTGCTGCATATCTACACAGACTGCTTCAGTATCTGAGTAGTCACGAATGGTGCTGAACATTGTGCAATCATCAGCGAATATGCCCACTTCTGACCTTATGATTGAAGGAAGGTCATTGATGAAGCAGCTGAAGATGCTTGGGCCTAGGACACTACCCTGAGGAACTGCTGCAGTGATGTCCTGGAGCTGAGATGATTGACCTCCAACAACCACAACCATCTTCCTTTGCGCTAGGTATGACTCCAACCAGTGTAGTGCCACAGAGTCATAGAGTTATACAGCACAGAAACAGGCCCTTCGGCCCATCGTGCCGGCCATCAAGCACCGAACTATTCTAATCCCATTTTCCAACACTTGGCCCGTAGCCTTGTACGCTATGGCGTTTCAAGTGCTCATCTAAATAGTTTTTAAACGTTGTGAGGGTTCCTGCCTCTACTACCCCTTCAGGCAGTGTGTTCCAGATTCCAACCGCCCTCTAAGTGAAAAAACTTTTCCTCAAATCCCCTGTAAACCTCCTTCCCCTTACCTTAAATCTATGTCCCCTGGTTATTGACACCTCCGCTGAGGGAAAAAATAGACATCCCACTTCATGCCTCTTGTTTTCCCCGATTCCCATTGACCTCAGTTTTGCTCCTTGATACCATACTCGGTCAAATGCTGCCTTGATGTCGAGGGCAGTCACTCTCACCTCACCTCTTGAGTTCAGCTCTTCTGTCCATGTTTGAACCAAGGCTGTAATGAGGTCAGGTGCTGAGTGGCCCTGGCAGAACCCAAACTGAGCATCACTGAGCAGGTTATTGCTAAGCAAGTGCCGCTTGATGGCACTGTTGATGACACCTTCCATCACTTCACTGATGATTGAGAATAGGCTGATGGGGCGGTAATTGACTGGGTTGGACTTGTCCTGCTTTTTGTGTAGAGAACATACCTGGGCAATTTTCCACATTGCCGGGTAGATGCCAGTGTTGTAGCTGGACTAGAACAGCTTGGCTAGGGGCGCAGCAAGTTCTGGAGCACAGGTCTTCAGTACTATTGCTGGAATATTGTCAGCAAAACGTCCTTCAAGGAACTCAGTCCCGGCTCTGTTCAGGTGTAACCTATCCGGCCTGTACAGGCCCCAATCCCCTTAAGCCGGTCCCAATGTCTCAGGAATCTAAAGCCCTCCCTCCTGCACCATCTTTCCAGCCACGCATTCATCTCCCTTATCCTTCTATTTCTGTACTCACTTGCATGTGGCACTGGGAGTAACCTGGAGATTACTACTTTTGAGGTCTTGCTTGCTAATTTTCAACCTAGCTCCCTAAATTCTGACTGCAGGACCACATCCCTCTTTCTACCTATGTCGTTGGTTCCAGTGTGGACCATGACTGCTGGCTGTTCATCCTCCCCTTTCAAGATATTCGGCAGCTGCTCAGTGACATCCTTGACCCTGGCACCAGGGAGGCAACACATCATCCTGGATTTATATCTGCGGCCACAGAAACGCTTGTCTGTTCCCCTGACTATTGAATCTCCTATCACTATTGCTCTTTCTGTCTTCCTTGTACCCCCTTGTGTAGCTGAGCTACCCGTGGTGGACTTGGCTCTGGCTGCGCTCCCCAGGTGAAGCATCACTCTCACCAGTATTCAGAACTGAATACCTGTTGGAGAGTGAGATGCACTCAGGGGTCTCCTGCACTACCTGCCTGTTTCTTTTTCTCTTCCTGGCAGTCACCCATTCCCTCTCTCCCTGCATACTCAAGCTGTGAGGTGACCACATCTATAAATGTGCTATCCACGTAGCTCTCATCCTCACGAGTGCACTGCAGTGTTGCCAGCTGCTCCTAAAGTTCCAAATCCCAGAGCTCAAGCTGCTATTATTGATGACATTTCCTGCACAAATGTTATCCAGGATACGGGAAGCACCCTGGAGCTCGCACATAGGTGCACTCTCGAGGTTGAAGCAACCCTGCCATTTCTTTATTTATTAGTTAACCCTTTGCTACAGCTAAAAAAAATGAAATGTTACCAATACTAAAACACCTTAGAACTATTAATGAAACCTTACTAGTACTGATAGATGCTGCTACTAATCAGTACAGTTCACTAGTTAAAATAAACCTTACTTAAAAAAAGATAATACTCATCAGCTACTCCCTTCTTCCTTATTATTAGTTAATTTTTTTCGTGTTTTTAGTCTCCTAGTTGTTGAGACGCGGTCCCTCAGCTGCAATACTCACCAGTCAATCACCTACTTGCTTCCCTGTGATGTCACACCTTTTTTCTCTTTCCGAACGTGGGCTCCGACTGGTTACAGGCGACAGCGAACCCCATTGGTCCTGCTGATTATAGCCCAACTAGTCTCGTTGCCCTGACTGAACTCTTTCCTTCTTTCTCCACACTGTTTATAGTCCCGCTGGTCTCACTGATTCACACCCTTTATAGTCCCGCTGGTCTCTTTGATTCACACTGTTTACAGTCCTGCTGGGTTTTTTTTAATTTCCAAAATATACTTTATTCATAAAAATCTGTAAAAATTACATTCCCAAACAGTTTCAAACAGCATCAAGTCAAAAAATACAAACAGTGCAAAGGTGATCAGTTTCCTTCTATACAATCATGAGTTGCCTCACAACCCTTCCATTTCATTGTCATGCCATATACATTTTTACATTTACAGCACACAAAATTTCTCCGATACAGTTCGAGGGGTTTCCCATGGATCCAGCCCCTCAGTTCAGCTTGGTGGGGAGACCTTACACTGTGGTCTTTCCCCATCTTTATAGTCCCGTTCGTCTCACTGATTCACACTGTTTACAGTCCGGCTGTTCTCACTGATTCACACTATTTATAGCCCCGCTGGTCTCTCTGATTCACACTGTTTACAGTCCCGCTGGTCTCACTGATTCACACTGTTTACAGTCCCGTTGGTCTCACTGATGCACACTATTTATAGTCCCGCTGGTCTCACTGATGCACACTATTTATAGTCCCGCTGGTCTCTCTTATTCACACTATTTATAGTCCCGCTGGTCTCACTGATTCACACTGTTTACAGTCCCACTGGTCTCACTGATTCACACTCTTTACAGTCCCACTGGTCTCACTGATTCACACTCTTTACAGTCCCGCTGGTCTCACTGATTCACAATATTTATAGTCCCACTGGTCTCTCTGATTCACACTGTTTACAGTCCCGCTGGTCTCACTGATTCACACTCTTTACAGTCCCGTTGGTCTCCCTGATTCACACTGTTTACAGTCCCGCTGGTCTCTCTGATTCACACTGTTTACAGTCCCACTGGTCTCACTGATTCACACTCTTTATAGTCCCGCTGGTCTCACTGATTCGCACCATCTGCAGTCCCGCCGGTCTCGCTGATTCGCACCGTCTGCAGTCCCGCCGGTCTCGCTGATTTGCACCGTCTGCAGTCCCGCCAGTCTCGCTGATTCGCACCGTCTGCAGTCCCGCCTATCTCTTGCATTGAGGGGAAAACAGGAAAGAAAATACAAGGAATCTCCAGAAGTCAGCACTTACATTCCTCAAGAATACAAGAGTATTGTGTAATGGGAGTGAGTGATATTGGCAAAAACAGCATGCTGCTGACCTGTATACAATAGTTAGTAAATACAATGTAATGGATAGCGTTAATAAATCTTAATCTATGATGAGCTGGCTACAATTCCTTAACAAAATCCATGCTGCATTTTCAGTTTTAAAAACTGTCAGGGAAGATATAGCAAAAAAATTATGTTTCAATGACCATGTTAGAAACAGTCATCAACTGATTTTTTTTTTGCTGTGAATTGGATTAAAGGACAAGTTTTACAAGTATGTCAAAGATGGTACCTGCAATGTGCACCATTTACTATCCAGTTTGAGGGCAGATAACCTGAGCAGCTAATGTCATTTGAAAGTTGTCTGTATCATGTAATTACATTACAAGTGCAATAGGTAATGGATTTGGCTTGAACATAAATTTCTTAGCCTGGAATACAATCTTATAGATAGTGACAAACATTTTATAACTGAATAATACATGCAGTAACAACTGTTCAACCTCTTGCAGAAAAGCTTTTTGTTAATAATTATTTTGTCAGAGGTGAATCGGAATTGACAGTGAGATATAGATATAATTGAATTTAACAGAATTACTTTATTGAAGTATCTGAAGGGTGCTCTTTATTCGAAATTGTGTTTATTTAATTTTATCACCTGCTTTGGTGAGCAAATGACATTTTGTCCATGATAAATTCTGTTGGGTTTGTACTTTAGAATCCAGGATCTAGTTTAACAGCCTGTCAAGATGAATAGTCAGGTCTACCTACCATTTAGCTCCCTGTCCCTTCCTGTCCCACTCTGCTTTTCTGTACATGACTCTTCGGAAGTACTCTGTAAAATTCTCCTGATTTGGAGACCACTGCCTTTTGTTGGCTGCCCTGTCTTCAGACACATATTACAAGCAAGTGGAGAACTTGCACAAACATTGACTAAGGGTTAAATTGTCTTGTGACAACAGCAGTGTGAGAAATGGTCCATCTTCCTATTGCTGATTTTTCTACTGCCCCACCTCAGTAACCACAATAACAAATATTAAATGTCTGGAAGAAAAATGAAGAGAAAACATTGTGGGAAGAAGCTGTGTACGATTGAGTTTTTGTACACGAGTTGATTGTTACAGGATTTGAATGGATCACTGCAGTCTGGATGATATAAATTTGTGGATATGTGAGTAAACGCCCTATCATGGTTGAACTGCTGGCAGTTACAGATATAGTTTGCTGCTTCTCATGCATATTAAACATAGAGTAACATGGTTCCTTGACATCATTACTGCTTCATAGTGGCTGTTTCAATAAATATCGATCAGTTAAGTTTTGGCAGCTCTCCAATCACCTGGAAAACAAAGGAGACAATAAACAGATTCCCTCAAGATGAAACTCCCCATTCACTTGTGAACAGAATCCTGGCAAAGAGCAGCACAGGTCAGAACAAAGGGCAGGAAATAATAGAAATAAAGAATGAGGGAGAGCCGCACTGTCGGAGGGTCAGTACTGAGAGAGCGCCACACTGTCGGAGGGTCAGTACTGAGGGAGTGCCGCACTGTCGGAGGGTCAGTACTGAGGGAGCGCCGCACTGTCGGAGGGTCAGTACTGAGGGAGTGCTGCACTGTCGGAGGGTCAGTACTGAGAGAGCGCCACACAGTCGGAGGGTCAGTACTGAGGGAGTGCTGCACTGTCAGAGGGTCAGTACTGAGGGAGCGCCGCACTGTCGGAGGGTCAGTACTGAGGGAGTGCCGCACTGTCGGAGGGTCAGTACTGAGAGAGCGCCACACTGTCGGAGGGTCAGTACTGAAGGAGTGCCGCACTGTCGGAGGGTCAGTACTGAGGGAGTGCCGCACTGTCGGAGGGTCAGTACTGAGGGAGTGCCGCACTGTCAGTGGGTCAGTACTGAGGGAGCGCCACACTGTCGGAGGGTCAGTACTGAGGGAGTGCTGCACTGTCGGAGGGTCAGTACTGAGAGAGCGCCACACAGTCGGAGGGTCAGGACTGAGGGAGTGCTGCACTGTCGGAGGGTCAGTACTGAGGGAGCGCCGCACTGTCGGAGGGTCAGTACTGAGAGAGCGCCACACTGTCGGAGGGTCAGTACTGAGGGAGTGCCGCACTGTCGGAGGGTCAGTACGGAGGGAGGGCCACACTGTCGGAGGGTCAGTACGGAGGGAGCGCCGCACTGTCTGAGGGTCAGTACTGAGGGAGTGCCGCACTGTCAGTGGGTCAGTACTGAGGGAGCGCCGCACTGTCGGAGGGTCAGTACTGAGGGAGTGCCGCACTGTCGGAGGGTCAGTACTGAGGCAGGGCCACACTGTTGGAGGGTCAGTACTGAGGGAGTGCCACACTGTCGGAGGGTCAGTACTGAGGGAGCGCGGCACTGTCGGAGGGTCAGTACTGAGGGAGTGCTACACTGTTGGAGGGTCAGTACTGAGGGAGCGCCACACTGTCGGAGGGTCAGTACTGAGGGAGCGCGGCACTGTCGGAGGGTCAGTACTGAGGGAACGCCGCACTGTCGGAGGGTCAGTACTGAGGGAACGCCGCACTGTCGGAGGGTCAGTACTGAGGGAGTGCCACACTGTCAGAGGGTCAGTACTGAGGGAGCGCCACACCATCGGAGGGTCAGTACTGAGAGAGCGCAACACTGTCGGAGGGTCAGTACTGAGGGAGTGCTGCTCTGTCAGAGGGTCAGTACTGAGGGAACACCACGCTGTCAGAGGGTCAGTACTGAGGGAGCGCCACACTGTCGGAGGGTCAGTACTGAGGGAGCGCGGCACTGTCGGAGGGTCAGTACTGAGGGAACGCCGCACTGTCGGAGGGTCAGTACTGAGGGAACGCCGCACTGTCGGAGGGTCAGTACTGAGGGAGTGCCACACTGTCGGAGGGTCAGTACTGAGGGAGTGCTGCACTTCCAGATGAAATATTAAAGTGAGTTTACAGCTGCCCTCTCAGGTGGATGCAAAATTCCCAAAGTCACTAGAACAAAGATCATAGAACAGTACAACACAGGAACAGGCCATTCGCCCCTCCAAGCCTGCGCCGATCTTGATGCCTGCCTAAACTAAAACCTTCTGCACTTCCGGGGACCGTATCCCTCTATTCCCTTCCTATTCATATATTTGTCAAGATGCCTCTTAAACGTCGCTATCGTATCTGCTTCCACCACCTCCCCTGGCAGCAAGTTCCAGGCACTCACCACCCTCTGTGTAAAAAACTTGCCTCGCACATCCCCTCTAAACTTTGCCCCTCACACCTTAAACCTATGTCCCCTAGTAACTGACTCTTCCACCCTGGGAAAAAGCTTCTGACTATCCACTCTGTCCATGCCACTCATAACTTTGTAAACCTCTATCATGTCGCCCCTCCACCTCCGTCGTTCCAGTGAAAACAATCCAAGTTTTTCCAACCTCTCCTCATAGCTAATGCCCTCCAGACCAGGCAACATCCTGGTAAACCTCCTCTGTACCCTCTCCAAAGCCTCCACGTCCTTCTGGTAGTGTGGCGACCAGAATTGCACGCAAAATTCTAAGTGTGGCCTAACTAAAGTTCTGTACAGCTGCAACATGACTTGCCAATTTTTATACTCTATGCCCCGACCGATGAAGGCAAGCATGCCGTATGCCTTCTTGACTACCTTATCCACCTGCGTTGCCACTTTCAGTGACCTGTGGACCTGTACGCCCAGATCTCTTTGCCTGTCAATACTCCTAAGGATTCTGCCATTTACTATATACTTCCCACCTGCATTAGACCTTCCAAAATGCATTACCTCACATTTGTCCGGATTAAACTCCATCTGCCATTTCTCCGTCCAAGTCTCCAGCCGATCTATATCCTGCTGTATCCTCTGACAATCCTCATCATTATCCGCAACTCCACCAACCTTTGTGTCGTCCGCAAACTTACTAATCAGACTAGCTACATTTTCCTCCAAATCATTTATATATACTACAAAGAGCAAAGGTCCCAGCACTGATCCCTGCGGAACATCACTAGTCACATCCCTCCATTCAGAAAAGCACCCTTCCACTGATACCCTCTGTCTTCTATGACCGAGCCAGTTCTGTATCCATCTTGCCAGCTCACCTCTGATCCCGTGTGACTTCACCTTTTGTACCAGTCTGCCATCAGGGACCTTGTCAAAGGCTTTACTCGAGTCCATATAGACAACTTCCACTGCCCTTCCCTCATCAATCATCTTCGTCACTTCCTCAAAAAACTCTATCAAATTAGTAAGACACGACCTTCCCTTCACAAAACCATGCTGTCTCTCGCTAATAAGTTCGTTTGTTTCAAAATGGGAGTAAATCCTGTCCCGGCGAATCCTCTCTAATAGTTTCCCTACCACTGATGTAAGGCTCACCGGCCTATAATTTCCTGGATTATCCTTGCCACCCTTCTTAAACAAAGGAACAACATTGGCTATTCTCCAGTCCTCTGGGACCTCACCTGTAGCCAATGAGGATGCAAAGATTTCTGTCAAGGCCCCAGCAATTTCTTCCCTTGCCTCCCTCAGTATTCTAGGGTAGATCCCATCGGGCCCTGGGGACTTATCTACCTTCATGCTTTGCAAGACACCCAACACCTCCTCCTTTTTGATAATGAGATGACTGAGACTATCTACACTCCCTTCCCTAGGCTCATCATCCACCAAGTCCTTCTCTTTGGTGAGTACTGATGCAAAGTACTCATTTTGCACCTCGCCCATTTCTTCTGGCTCCACGCATAGATTGCCATCTCTGTCCTTGAGTGGGCCAACCCTTTCCCTGGTTATCCTCTTGCTCTTTATATATGTATAAAAAGCCTTGGGATTTTCCTTAAACCTGTTTGCCAATGACTTTTCATGACCCCTTTTAGCCCTCCTGACTCCTTGCCTAAGTTCCTTCCTACTGTCTTTATATTCCTCAAGTGCTTCATCTGTTCCTAGCCTTCCAGCCCTTACAAATGCTTCCTTTTTCTTTTTGACTAGGCTCACAATATCCCGTGTTATCCAAGCTTCCCGAAACTTGCCAAACTTGTCTTTCTTCCTCACAGGAACATGCTGGTCCTGGATTCTAAACAGCTGACATTTGAAAGACTCCCACATGTCAGATGATGATTTACCCTCAAACAGCCGCCCCCAATCTAAATTCTTCAGTTCCTGCCTAATATTGTTATAATTAGCCTTCCCCCAATTTAGCACCTTCACCCGAGGACTACTCTTATCCTTATCCACAAGTACCTTAAAACTTATGGAATTATGGTCACTGCTCCCGAAATGCTCCCCCACTGAAACTTTGACTACCTGGCCGGGCTCATTCCCCAATACCAGGTCCAGTACGGCCCCATATTTCCAAGTACTAATCCAAGCTCTAAGTTCATCTGCCTTACCTGTTATACTTCTCGCATTGAAACAAATGCACTTCAGACCACCAGTCCCGCTGTGCTCAGCAACATCTCCCTGCCTGCTCTTCCTCTTAGTCCTACTGGCTTTATTTACTGGTTCCTCCTCATTTACTTCACTAGCTTTCCTACTGCTCTGGTTCCCACCCCCCTGCCACACTAGTTTAAACCCTCCCGAGTGACGCTAGCAAACCTTGCAGCCAGGATATCAGTGCCCTTCCAGTTTAGATGCAACCCGTCCTTCTTGTACAGGTCCCATCTGTCCCTGAAGAGAGCCCAATGGTCCAGATATCTGAAACCCTCCCTTCTACACCAGCTGCTCAGCCACGTGTTTAGCTGCACTATCTTCCTATTTCTAGCCTCACTGGCAGGTGGCACAGGGAGTAATCCAGAGATTACAACTCTGGAGGTCCTGTTTTTTTAACTTACTACCTAACTCCCTAAACTACCCCTGCAGGACCTCATCACTCTTCCTGCCTATGTCATTGGTACCGATGTGTACCACAACCTCTGGCTGTTCACCCTCCCCCTTCAGAATGCCCTCTGTCCGTTCAGAGACATCCTTGACCCTGGCACCAGGGAGGCAACATACCTTCCTGGAGTCTTTTTTACGTCCACAGAAGCGCCTATCTGTGCCCCTGACTATAGAGTCCCCTATAACTATTGCTCTTCTGCGCTTTGTTCCTCCCTGCTGAACAACAGTGCCAGCCGTGGTGCCACTGCTCTGGCTGCTGCTGTTTTCCCGATAGGCCATCCGCCCCAACAGTATCCGAAACGGTATACTTGTTAGAGAGGGGGATAACCACAGGGGATTCCTGCACTGACTGCCTGCCCCTTCTAGCGGTCACCCATCTATCTGCCTGCACTTTGGGTGTAACCACTTCTCTAAAACTCCTGTCTATGACACTTTCCGCCACCTGCATGCTCCTAAGTGCATCCAGTTGCCGCTCCAACCGATCCATGCGGTCTGTGAGGAGCTGCAACTGGGCACACTTCCTGCAGATGTAGTCGCTCGGAACGCTGGAAGCGTCATGGACCTCCCACATCTCACAGGTGAAGCACTTCACCCCTCTAACTGACATTTCTAGCACTAATTAGTTAATTGATATAAAATAAATACTTATTAAATCCTTACTAAATTATGATACACTTCACTATGTGGTCCCTAGTGCTAGATTTCTACAATAAATATTAAATACTGTCTAAGTACAATAATCTCCTCCCTCTGGTTTAGTTACTCTACTTATTTATTCGTTAATTAGTGTTTTAATCAATTTTTATCAGTTTTATTTTCAAATTCGGTAGAGATTCCCTACCAGCCAATCAGGTCACAGCTTTCCTGTGATGTCACTTTTTCAGTTTTTTTTCCCCCCCACCCTGCCGAAGCTGCCGAATCGCTCGGTAAGTACTTTATACTGAAACTTACCTTTCCAGCTGCCCCCTGGCTCGCACTCTCACTGCTACCGCTGTTCAAAAAGGGAAGAGTAGCAAGTTCGCCCAATGTCCTGGCCAATAATCGCACCTTGGCCTGCAATTATTGTGCACTATCTCCCTCACACATATTTATCAACACCTTCCCTGACAAACGACAAAATAATTTTGAATGCAGGTGGCTTGTTCCATATGGTTGAGAGTAAGAAACACAGACAGGAGAATTCTTTGATCATTTTTATTTCAAATGCATTTTAAAGGAAGAGTGGATTCTGCTTCAAGACCTGACCATTCTCAGACTGCGAAAAATCTTAAACTGACAAAGTCAAGACCATGAAATCTAACAAATGTCTTATCTCAATCAAAACCATCGTTCCATCACAGAACTCACTGCTTCAGATAGGCTGAGTTACATCAGGACAATTTGCAAATCTGGGTTAACAGTCTCAGCTGGTGCAATGGGTGGAGACATCACTGATGAGGACCCAACACAGTATGCAATTCACAGGCAGTGGAATCTTACACAAGCACGTAACCTGGATTATGATGTGGGTTCTGGTGGATCAGGCAACTGCAGAGAGGCAGCTGTCAACTTTCTAAACCTATTGCTCTTTCTCTCTCCCTCTCCCAACATGGCATGGCTGTTGGTTTCTGTTGTGGAACCGTTTAACACAGAGATCATCTGCCTCACTGCTCCAACCAATCTCTGGAAGGAGCCGGACAACAGAAACCCTCTGAAGTGTGTCCAGAGTAAAAATTGTGAAGGACGTTATTTCTGGTGCCCTTTGACCCGGACTGTGTCCCTGAAGAGGAAAGTCTTCCTTCCACAGGGTCACCCTCACAGTCAATGTCACTCGCCATTAAGCTCTGGCTCCTGATTAACCAGAACGGTGGGAAGAAGGTTCCCAGTTAGGGAGGCATGGGGTGGGGGTGGCAATGGTGGGGGAGGGGTGTCCCAGTGTCTGGTGGAGGCTGGGGAGTTTCCTGTTGTTGGGGTGAGGGGGGGGAGGGGTGGGCAGTGCAGGAGTGTAGCTGAGAGAAGGGAAGATGCAGCAAAGCAAGGTCTAAGTGTCTGCGCTGATAGCAGACTGAAACACAATAATGTGGAACACTTTCTCCTGTCTCTGAGGCAGAACTCACACCAGCCACTCAGGAACTGTGTTAATGGGTTTGCTGCACAGTCTAACTCACAATCAAACATAAATTTGACACCAAAATAACGATGGGATCAGAGCAATTCCATCTTCCGTTCAATTCCCACGTACTTCAGTGCATCTGCCTGACTGTATCTGAAACACAAACACAGCAGCCACTGAGAGATTTTTAGGTGTTTTAGGCATTGTCACATGTCTCTTTTCAACTGATCTAAATGCAGTCCTTTCAGACGTGGAATGGAATTTGAGCTCATTGATAACCTGTGGATTGGGCATTTCAGTAACTTTTAATTCTTCAGTTTGCATAACCCAAAACTTTAATTAGCAGCAGGAATTGGAAATAACGGGTCAAAGTAAGAGGGAATGCGATAAAGCCTAAATTGGGTTTATTGTGCATGTGTGTGAAGGCATCGAGTTTGGTAAGTAAGGTTGGTGAGCTGCAGGCGCAGATAACTACGTGGATGTTGTAGTGATAATGGAGACCTGGCTCAAAGAAGTACAGGACTGGGTGCTAAGCAAAGGGAATATAGATGGGGGTTAAGTGAGTGGGCAAAGATTTAGCAGATGGAATATAATGTGGGAAAGTGTGAACTTGTTCACTTTGGCCAGGAAAATAGAAAAGCAACATATTATTTAAATGGAGAGAGATTGCAGAACTCTGAGATGCCAAAGTATCTGGCTGCCCTAGTACACGAAACACAAAACATTAGTATGCAGGTACAGCAAGTTATTAAGAAGGCAAATGCAACAAAGGTGTTTATTGCAAGGGGAGTGGAATATATAAGTAGAGATGTTTTGCTGAAGTTGTGCCGGGCATTGGTGAGACCACATCTGGAGTACTGTGTACAGTTCTGGTGTCCTTACTTAAGAAAGGATATAATTGCATTGGAAGCAGTTCAGAGAAGGTTCACTCGACTGATTCCTGGGATGAGAGGGTTATCTTATGAGGAAAGGTTGGACAGGTTGAGTCTGTATTCACTGGAGTTTAGAAAGATGAGAGGTGATCTTATTGAAACATATAAGATCCTAAGGGGACTTGACAGGGTGGATGTTGAAAGGATGTTTCCCCTTGTGGGAGAGACTAAAACTAGGGGGTAATGTTTAAAGACAGGGGTCTCCCATTTAAGACAGAGATGAGGAGAATTTTTTTCTCTCAGAGGGTCGTGAGTCTGGAGAACTCTCTTCCCCAGAACGCAGTGGAGGCTCGGTCATTGACTGTTTTTAAGGCAGAGGTAGACAGATTCTTGACAAACAAGGGGGTCAAAGGCTATTGGGGGTAGGCAGGAAAATGGAGTTGAGTTCACAAACAGATCAGCCATGATCTTATAGAATGGCAGAGCAGGCTTGAGGAGCCGAATAGCCTACTCCTGCTCCTGGTTCGTCTATTCAGTGTAAGTCACATAAATATTCCTGGATACTAGGTGTTCAGGAAAGATGGAAGGAAATGAGATAGGGAAAGAAATGAAGGAGGAGCAGCTGTATTGATTAAGGATAATACTCAGTGCTGGAGAGAGAGCATGTCCAGAGGGCTCAAAGACAGAATCTATTTGGTTAGAGCTAAGAAATAACAGATAACAGAGGGTACCATCACATTACTGGGTGTATTCTATAGGCCACCAACTAGTGCGAAAGATAACAAGGAACAAATTTGCAAGGAAATTGCACTGAGGTATAAAAACTCGAGAATAGCTATAATGGGGGACTTTAATTATCCTAATATAGACTTGGATAGTAATAGTGTAAAGAGCCGGGCTAGTGTGGGGGTGGGGGGGGGGGGGAGGTAAGGGATTCTCAAAATTCAGGATAATTTTCTAAATCAGTATAGTTCTAGTCCAATGAGGAAGGAGGCATTGCTGGATCTGGTACTGGGGAAAAAGATAGATCAAGTGTTAGTAGGGGAACATTTAGGGGACAGTGATCATAGTAATAAGGTTTAGGTTGGCTAAAGAAAAGGATAAGGAGAAATCCAGAATAAAAATAATTAATTGCGGGAGGGCCAACTTCAATGGGGTGAGAATGGATCTGGTCCAGGTAAATTGGAATCTAAGACTGGCAGGCAAAACTGTAACAGAACAATGGGCTGCCTTTAAAGAGGAGATGGTTCCGGTACAGTCAAGGCACATTCCAACAAGGGGCAAAGGTAGGACAAACAAAGCCAGAGCTTCTTGGATGATGAAAGAGATAGAGAGTAAGATCAAGCAGAAAAAGGGTGTGTATGACTGATGTCAGGTTGATAATGCAAGTGAGAACCAGGCTGAACATAGCAAGTTCAGAGAGGAAGTGAAAAAAGAAATGACAAGCAAAGAGAGAGTATGAGAAGAGACTGGCAGCCAACAAAAAAGGGAATCCAAAAGTCTCCAAAGACATATAAATAGCAAAAGGGTGGTAATAGGAGGAGTTAGGCTGTTTAGGGACCAAAAAGGGGATTACGCGTGGAGGCAGGGGGCATGGCTGAGGTACTAATTGAGTACTTTGCCCCTGTCTTTAATAAAGAAGATGCTGCCAAAGTCATAGTGAAAGAGGAGGTTGTTGAGACACTGGATGGGGTAAAGATTGGTAGAGGAGATATTAGATAGGCTGTCTGTACTTAAAGTTGATAAGTCACCAGGACTGGATCAGATGCATCCGAGGATGCTGAGGGAGGTGAAAGAGTGGAAATACACTCCGCATATTCGGCCGCATTGTGGGCTTTGTGTACGTGATTGTCGGCATGGCAGTGTTGTGGTTAGACTGTTATAAACACTGATGTTTGTGTGACTCGCTGAAAAGAGCTTCTGCAACACTCTGGAATGCTGAGTGGGCAGAGACTTCTCCCTTGCAAGGAAAAATAAACGGTACACTGTTAAGCTCTATCAGACGGTGTGGAGAGTCGATAATTGATTACCCGGGTGTAAGGTGGAACCTGACGTCTCGGAGGTAACAAGCTAAACGGTGCGGCATGCAGATTAAAATATTGTAGTCATGACGGAAACAGTGTCCCAGTGGGGCCCGGAGGTCTCACTCACCTAAATATCCATGGAAAAGCGAAAGAAAGTCTATGACAAAATGGTTCAAAATGGGTGGGATCCAGGGTATGAAGCAGCTAAACAGAAGGAGTGGTGGCAAGGACAGAAAAGGATAAAGATGATAAGGCAGTTATCATAGTAACTAACAGTTATTTAGGATAGTCAAAACGTCAAATTTAGGAAAAGGTCAAGGAAATCAATCTGAGGTGTAAAGACTTCAAGGCCAAATTGAGTAGACGAGAACTAGGAACAAGGAAGGATGGTGCTGAGGAACCGGCTCCATCTCTCCCATACGGAGAGTATCCCAGCCTTCCCCGTCAGCGCCCCTGGAATCATCCAATGACGGGAAATCCGAGACAACAGCCATGGCCCCTCTGTTCTATGAGTAAACGGGACAAAATGGACAAATAAGAGTTACATACACGCCATTTACAGCAAGTGACAAACAACTGATTCATAATGACCTCGCAATGTTGAAGCCAAAACAGGGCAATGCTGAATTCTGGCGGAAGTTGGAAGAAATGATTGACATTCACCGGATGCATGGTATGGACAATCACAAACTAATGAGGGCAAAGTGTCACCGGCAACTCTGGACTAAAATGCTGGATCTAGTCTGCAACGCGGACTGGATCCCAGGTTTGGGGGACCTGGTGGCGGAACAACAGACCAAGTACAACCAATTTCAGCAAGATGCCCAAGACGCAATGGGCCCGATCCCGTGTAATTGGGGGTTAATTACCATGATCAGACAAAGGAAGGGAGTGTCATCTATCGAGTCCGGGGAGCGGTTGTGGGCTGCATACCAGGAGTATTCGGACCAAATCCACCAGGCCAAAACCAACCCAGCATTCCTTAAAATGTTTAAGGAGGGACTAAGTCCAGACCACCAGGCGGTCTTAAAGACTGGCCTGGTGACTGGACAGACATACGAGGAATTGATTAACTGGTCAAGCCAGGTAGACACGTGCAAGCAGGGGCAAGTATCAGCAGCAGCGGACGCCTTGCAAAAGGGAAAGAGACAGCCTGGGAACGCAGCCCTGAACAGGGAATGTTATAAATGCGGGAAGCCTGGACATGTATGCCGCGACTGTCGAGCCCGGAGGGAAGGGGGAAAAGAGGTAACATGTGGTAATTGCCATAAGACTGGACACACTAAGGTGGACTGTTGGTCCAAGGGTGGAGGAAAAGAAGGTAAGGGGACAAAACAACAGGAAAAAGCCATACCGAGAGACCAGAACAGGCAGCAACAACTCCTCCAATTATAGGAACATAGGAAGATAGGAACAGGAATAGGCCATTCAGCCCCTCGAGCCTGTCCCACCATTCAATGAGATAATGGCTAATCTGCGGCCTAAATCCATATACCTGCCTTTGGTCCATATCCCTTAATATCTTTGCTGAACAAAAATCTATCTCAGATTTAAAATTAACAACTGTTCTAGATCCAACTGCTGTTTGTGGGAGAGAGTTCCAAACCTCTACCACCCTTTGTGTGAAGAAGTGCTTCCTAACATCTCTCCTGAACGGTCTGCTCCTAATTTTTAGACTATGCCCCCTAGTTTTAGAATCTCCAACCAGTGGAAATAGTTTATCTTTATCTAGCCTGTCTTTTCCTGTTAATATCTTGAAGACTTCAATCAGATCACCCCTTAACCTTCTAAATTCTAGCGAAAACAGGTCTAATTTGTGTAATCGCTCCTCGTAACCTAACCCCTGTGGTCCAGTTATCATTCTTGTAAACCTACGTTGCACTCCCTCCAAGGCCAATATATCCTTCCTAAGGTGTGGTGTCCAGAACTGCTCACAGTAACTCCAAGTGGGGTCTAACCAGGGTTTTGTACAGCTGCAGCATAACCTCTGTGTCTTTATACTCCAATCCTCCAGATATAAAGTCTAGCATTCCATTAGCCTTTTTGATTATTTTCTGCACTTGCTCGTGGCATTTTAAAGATCTATGCACCTGAACCCCCAAGTCTCTTTGGACATCCACTGTACTTAACCTCTTCCCATTTAGAAAGTACCCTGCTCTGTCCTTTTTTGGTCCAAAATGGATAATCTCACACTTGCCCGCATTGAAATCCATCTGCCACAGTTTTGCCCATTCACCTAGTCTGTCAATATCTCCTTGCAATTTTATGCTATCATCTAGACTGTCTACAATGCCGCCTAACTTTGTATCATCAGCAAATTTGGATATATGACTTACTGTGCCATCATCCGAGTCGTTAATGGATAATGTGAATAATTGAGGCCCCAACACAGATCCCTGCGGGACACCACTAGTCACATCCTGCCAATCGGAGTACTTACCCATTATCCCCACTCTCTTGTCGCCTACCACTCAACCAACTTCCTAACCATGTCAATAATTTGCCCTCAACTCCATGGGCATCTACCTTAGTTAATAGTCTCTTATGTGGGACTTTATCAAATGTCTTCTGGAAGTCCATATAAATAACATCCATAGATATTCCCCTCTCCACTACCTTAGTCACCTCTTCAAAACAGTCAATGAGATTTGTCAGGCATGACCTTCCCGTCATGAATCCATGCTGGCTGTCCCTGATTAACTGAAATTTTTATAGAGTCATAGAGTAGTACAGCATAGAAACAGGCCCTTCGGCCCACCACGTCCATGGCGACCATAATGCTTATCTAGACTAATCCCACCTGCTTGCATTAATTCCATATCCCTCTATGCCTTGCTCATTCAAGTACCTGTCCAGATGCCTCTTAAACGTTGCTACTGTTCGTGCCTCCACCACCTCCTCAGGCAGCTCATTCCAGATACCCACTATTCTTTGTGTGAAAAATTTACCCCTTTGATCCCCTTTAAACCTCCTCCCTCTCACCTTAAATCTATGCCCTCTAGTTTTAGTCACCCCTACCATGGGAAACAGACTCTTGCTATCTACCCTATCTATGCCTCTCATAATTTTATATACCTCTATCATGTCCCCTCTCAGCCTCCTTCGCTCCAGGGAAAACAGACCCAGCCTATCCAATCTCTCTTTATAACTCAAGCCCTCCAAACCAGGCAACATCCTTGTGAATCTTTTCTGCACCCTCTCTAGCTTAATCACATCTTTCCTGTAGTGCGGCGATCAGAACTGCACACAGTACTCCAAATGTGGCCTAACCAACGTTATGTACAACTGTAACATGACGTCCCAACTCTTGTACTCAATGCCTCGGCGGATGAAGGCAAGCATGCCATACGCCTTCTTCACCACCCTGTCTACCTGTGTTGTCACTTTCAGGGAACTATGTACTTGCACCCCAAGGTCCCTCTGCTCAACAACACACCCCAGGATCCTGCCATTCACTGTATATGTCCTTCCCTGGTTTAACTTCCTAAAATGCATCATTTCACACTTGTCCGCGTTAAATTCCATTTGCCAATCCCTTGCCCACTTTCCCAGTTGATCTATATCCTGTTGTAACCTTAGACAACCTTCTTCACTGTCCACTATACCACCAATTTTGGTGTCATCTGCAAACTTACTAATCATGCCGCCACATTCACATCCAAGTCATTAATATATATGACAAACAACAGCGGGTCCAGCACCGATCCCTGCGGCACACCACTGGTCACCGGCCACCAATCTGAAAAACAACCCTCCACTACCACCCTCTGCCTCCTATCACCAAGTCAATTCTGTATCCAATTGGCCAGCTCACCCTCGATCCCATGTGTTCGATAATGTACACCATGAGCTAATACCGGTTGTAATTGATCTGACGCAACTGACCCTTCCACAGTGGTGCAAGTGCCCCAAGATACAGGCGTTATACCAGAGAATGATAGACAGAGTAGTGAGGGATGCAGCAGACACCGCTGGGACATATGACCACACCAAGAGGGGGTGAGACCCATTCAGCCGGCACAAACAAGGCCTGGAGAATTATGTCATCAACATGTGGGCAGCAGACACATCAAACACCAACTCGCTGGACATTGCAGGATTAAACACTGAGACCCAGACCCAGAAAACTTGAGGCGGCTGAGTCTTAGGGCCAATAATGGGCCAAAAAGGGACTGCACTGGGAAGACAAACCATAGAGATATTGGAGGGGGTAACCATTATCGAGGACCATGCCCATACCATTAACTCCGATAGCCTGTACAGAGGAGCAAGGGAGAGAGGAACAAAGGACCGCTGCATGCCATTCGTACGGAGCACGGATAGTGGGACAGGTCAGGCACGACCTCAGTCAGATACAGGAACAACAAATCCCAGATTGGATTAATATTACCCACCCAAGGGAAATGCACAGTGTCCGGGCAATATAAACGGTTGCAGGCTCAAAGGTCTAACCAGAGTGTATCCTGTAATCCAAGGATGTGTTGTTGTAAATTGGACGATGGTCGGGCTAATACTGATGGTACCGGTGGTTCCAGACAACCAGGAAGCCTACCTACAATATGCAGTTGAAAAACACTGGAGTAATAAGAGGGGACAGGTACATACAGAACCACCAGGTGCCCACCTATGCTGATGACAGGAATGGGACCATGACCGGGGTGATATTGACTGGTTGTAGGAAGGCAGGGGACTACACCATATGCCCCCATCTCGTCGGAAGGGGAGAGAGGACACTGTGTGGGTTCAGCAGGACGGCGAACTGCTTGTGCAAGTCAGCAGCTCAAGACATCAGCCGACACACACGGCACATAGGGGAAAAGGGGAGCACTGTGTGACTACTGCAGAAACAGAGTACCTATATGGAGCCGTAAAATGCCGAGTGCCAAGCCCCAATTTCTGCCTGTCCCCACAGGCTCCAACCACCATTGGGGAGGCCCATCTGGTCTACATACACAAGAGAGATGAGGCTCGTCTGCATGCCACAGACGACCTTGGAGGGGACCTAGACCAATACCTTCCCCTGACAGCACCAGCATTGCCTAGGCTGCCAGAGAGGCTGAACGCCCATCCGGACAGAGCTAGAGGGGATGGTCAAGCAGTATTACCAGCTGGAGGAGGGGTTACAATATTAGAATTAGAACATTACAGCGCAGTACAGGCCCTTCGGCCCTCGATGTTGCGCCGACCTGTGAAACCATCTGACCTACACTATTCCATTTTCATCCATATGTCTATCCAATGACCACTTAAATGCCCTTAAAGTTGGCGAGTCTACTACTGTTGCAGGCAGGGCGTTCCACGCCCCTACTACTCTCTGAGTAAAGAAACTACCTCTAACATCTGTCCTATATCTATCACCCCTCAACTTAAAGCTATGTCCCCTCGTGTTTGCCATCACCATCCGAGGAAAAAGACTCTCACTATCCACCCTATCTAACCCTCTGATTATCTTATATGTCTCTATTAAGTCACCTCTCCTCCTCCTTCTCTCCAACCAAAACAACCTCAAGTCCCTCAGCCTTTCCTCGTAAGACCTTCCCTCCATACCAGGCAACATCCTAGTAAATCTCCTCTGCACCCTTTCCAAAGCTTCCACATCCTTCCTATAATGCGGTGACCAGAACTGCACGCAATACTCCAGGTGCGGTCTCACCAGAGTTTTGTACAGCTGCAGCATGACCTCGTGGCTCCGAAACTCGATCCCCCTACTAATAAAAGCTAACACACCATATGCCTTCTTAACAGCCCTATTAACCTGGGTAGCAACCTTCAGGGATTTATGTACCTGGACACCAAGATCTCTCTGTTCATCTACACCACCAAGAATCTTCCCATTAGCCCAGTACTCTGCATTCCTGTTACTCCTTCCAAAGTGAATCACCTCACACTTTTCCGCATTAAACTCCATTTGCCATCTCTCAGCCCAGCTCTGCAGCCTATCTATGTCCCTCTGTAACCTACAACATCCTTCGGCACTATCCACAACTCCACCGACCTTAGTGTCATCCTTAGTGTAATATATCTGGGGAGACATAGATCATACCCTCAGCACAGACCCCTGGTACCAACAAGTTTGGATTTGGGGGCTGAATGTAAACACCCACCCCTGAATTAGGATAGTGTCCCTTGCCCTGGTGGTCGTACAACTTGTCCTGTCTCTAGTATGCTCGACCCCTGGCCTGCAAGTCATGCAGATGGGAGAGAAAGAGGCAGAAACTCAAAGACAATGTGTATGAGTATAGAGAGCTGGTAAACGATTGGCAAAGGCAAAGCCTTTGCGTAATTTAAAGCAGCGAAGGCGAAACACTGGACCGCTCCATCCAGCCGCCTGGCCGATGGCATGGGGCGGGCAGTCCTGGGCAGTGGTAGATAGTTAGCGTGGCCATCTTGGGCTGGTAGTCGCCAAGGGCCAAAAGGGGGGACTGAAAGAGTGGAAATACACCTAGCATATTCGGCAGCATTGTGGGCTCTGTGTATGTGATTGTCGGCACGGCAGCGTGTGGTTCAACTGTTATAAACGCTGATGATTGTGTGACTCGCTGAAAAGAGCTTCTGCGACACTCTGGAATGCTGCATGGGAAGAGATTTCTCCCTTGCAAGTAAAAATAAACGGCACATTGTTAACCTCTACCAGACAGTGTGGAGAGTCAATAATTGATTCCCAACAAAAGAAGTAAGGGTGGAAATTGCATAGGCACTGGCCATAATCTTCCAATCCTCCTTAGATACAAGGGTGGTGCCTGGGCACTGGAGAATTGCAAATGTTACACCCTTATTCAAAAAATGGTTGTTAGGACAAGCCCAGCAACTACAGGCCAGTCAGTTTAACCTCGGCGGTGGGAAAGCTTTTGGAAACAATAATCCGGCACAAAATTAACAGTCACTTGGGCAAATGTGGATTAATTAAGGAGAGCCAGCACAGATCTGTTAGGACAAATTGTGTTCAACTAATTTGATTGAGTTTTTAGATGAGGTACATAGAGGGTTCATGATGGTAATGCGTTTGATAAATTGCCACAAAACTGGCTTGCCAGCAAAATTGAAGCCCATAGAAGAGGAGACAGTGGCAGTATGCATATGCATATGGAGTCGACTGAGTGACAGGAAACAGTAGTGCTGAATGGTTGTTTTTCAGACTGGAGAAAGGAATACAGTGGGGCTCCTCAGCAGTCAGTGCTAGGACCAGTGCTTTTCTTGATCTATATTAATGACCTAGACTTGGGTGTACAGGGCACAGTTTCAAAATTTGCAGATGACATGAAACTTGGAAGTATTGTGAACTGTGAGGAGGATGGTGATAGACTTCAAGAGGTCAGAGACAGGCTGGAGAAATGTGTGGACTAGTTGCAGATGAAACTTAATGCAGACAAGTGTGAAGTGATACATTTTGGTCGGAAGAATTAGCAGAGGCAATATTAAATAAAGAGTACAATTCTAAAGGGGTGCAACAGAAGGACCTGGGATATAGTTGCACAAATCATAAAGAGGGGCATAAAGAGTTACAAACAGTGCAAGAGGGGAGAGAGAGCAGCGAGGCACAGGGAACTAGCTGTGAGTATTTGGTGGGTATTTTCTTACTTTATTTTCTTTTTTCTGCTGCTTTTTATTTACTCTAACATGTAAGTCTATCTACTAAATAGAAGCTAAAATACCAATAGTGGGTAGGTGATCATTTGTTTGTTTTATTTATACCCATTTTATCGTGTTTATTTAACTTCCAATTTTAATACAATAAATAAATAATTCAAGGCATGGCAGGGCAGTTCACACTCATTAAATGCATATCCTGTGCCATGTGGGGACTCCAGGACCATACCCATGTCCTGGACAAGTACATGTGCAGAAAGTGCCACCAAATGCAAAAACCCGAGCACCAAATCTTGGAACTCGAGGAGCAGCAGGTGGTGTCACTGAGGTGCATTCGTGAGGATGAGAGATATGTGGATAGCACGTTTCAGGAGATGGTCACCCCGTAGCTTCAGAGAGCCAGGCAGAGAGGGACTGGGTGGCTGCCAGACAGACAAGAAGGAAAAGGCAGGTAGTACAGGAGTCCCCGGAGGGCATCCCACGTTCTAACCTGTATTTAGTTCTGAGTACCGATAGGAGAGAGGGTTCCTCTGGACAGTGCAGTGAGAGTCATGACTAGAGCACCATGTGTGGCTCAGCTGTGCAGGGAGGGTGGAGAAAAGACAAGAGAGCAATAGTGGTAGGGGATTCTAGATTTAGGGGAACAGACAGGCGTTTCTGTGGTCGCAGATGTAATTCCAGGATGATATGTTGCCTCCCTGGTGCAAGGGTCATGGATATCACCGAGCGGCTACAGAGTACCCTGGAGGGTGAAGGTGCACAGCCAGAGGTCATGGTCCACATTGGTACCAATGATATAAGTAGAAAAAGAGATGAGGTCCTGCAGGCTGAGTTTAGGGAGTTAGGAACGAGATTAGCAAGCAGGACCTCAAAGTTAGTAACCTCCAGATTACTCCCAAGGCCATGTGCTAGGGAGTATAGAAATAGGAGAACACACCAGATGAATGTGTGGCTGGAGAGTTGGTGCAGGAGGGAGGGCTTCAGATTTCTGGGGCATTGGGACCGGTTCTGGGGAAGGTGGCACCTGTATAAGCCGGACAGTCTGCTCCTGAACAGGACTGGGATGAATATCCTTGCAGGAAGGTTTGCTAGTGCTGTTGGGGATGGTTTAAACCAGATTGGCAGGGGGATGGGATCCTGAGTGCAGTCTTAGATAGGACAAATTCAGAGCAGGGAATGGGAGGCAGAAATTAGTGAGTGACTCTGAAAAGACAGAAAAAGCAAAGGTTAAAAAGTGTACAGCACAGGAATTCAGCAGTGTGAAAAGGTATTTATTTAAATGCAAGGAGTATAGTAAATAAAGCCAATGAGCTGAGGGCACAGATAGACACATGGCAACACAATATCATTGTTATAACGGAAACTTGGCTTAAAGAGGGGCAAAAATGACAGCTGAACATCCCTGGATAGAGAGTTTTCAGGTGGGATAGAGAGGGGGATAAAAAAGGAAGGGTGTAGCATTATTCGTTAAAGAATCAATAACAGCTGTGAGGAGGGATGATATGCTAAATGAATCATCAAATGAGGCCATATGGGTTGAGCTCAGAAATAAAAAAGGGGCAGCCACACTACTAGGAGTGTACCAAATAGTGAGAGGGAGATAGAAGAACAAATATGTGGGCAAATTTCTGAGTGCAAAAACTACAGGGCAATAAGAGTTGGAGATTTCAATTACCCTAATATTAACTGGGATACAAACAGATGGGACAAAATTCTTGAACTGCATTCAAGAGAACTTTTTTAGCTGCTCATAACAAGCCCAATGAGAGGGGGAGTAATTCTAGATTTAATCTTCAGAAATGCAGCTGGGCAAGTAGATGAAGTCGCAGTGGATGACCATTTTGGAGATAGCGACCATAATACAGTTAGATTTAGCATTATTATGGAAAAGGACAAAGATAGAACAGGAGTAAACGTTCTAAATTGGGGAAGGCAAATTTTTACAAAGCTGAGAGCTGGCGAAAGTGGACAGGGATACAGCTACTTGAAGGAAAATCAGTGGCAAACCTGTGGGAGGCATTCAAAAGCGAGATTCTACAGGCACAGTGTAGGTATGTGCTCACAAAGATAAAGGGTGGTACGGTCAAATCTAGAGCCCCTGGTTATCTAGAAGTATACAGGGCAAGATAAAGCAGAAAAAGAAAGCTTATGACAGCCACAAAATCTTAATACTTTAGAAAGCCTAGAGGAGTATAGAAAGTGCAGGGGTGAAGTAAAAAAGGAAATTAGGAAAGCAAACAGAGGACATGAAAATATATTGGCAGGTAAAATCAAGGAAAACCCAAAGATATTTTATCAGTACATTAAGAGCAAGAGGATAACTAAGGAAAGGGTAGGGTCGATCAGAGATGTACAAGGGAACTTGTACATGGATGTAGGAGATGTGCGCAGGGTTCTTAATGAGGAATTTGTCTTCACAAAGGAGGGGGACGATGCAGGGATTGTAGTAAAAGAGGAGGAGTGTGAAATATTAGATATGATAAGCATAATCAGAGAGGAAGTACTAGAGGGTCTGACATCCTTGAAAGTGGATAAATCAGCAGAGCCAGATGGATTGTATCCCAGGCTGTTAAAGGAAGCCAGAGATCCTTTTGAAATCCTCACTAGATACAGGAGAGGTACCAGAGGATTGGAGGTCTGTGAACATTGTATCATTGTTTAAAAAGGGTACAAGGACTAGGCCAAATAATTATAGGCCGGTCAGTCTGACCTCAGTGCTGGGCAAATTAGTAGAATCAATTCTGAGAGATAGGATAAACTGTCACTTAAAAAGGCACAGATTAATCAGGGATAGTCAGCATGGATTTGTTAAGGGAAGGTCAGGTCTTACTAACTTAATTGAATTTTTTGAGGAAGTAACAAGGAAGATTGATGAGGGTTGTGCAGTGGATGCTGTCTACATAGATTTTAGTAAGGCATTTGACAAAGTCCCATGTGGCAGACTGGTCAGAAAAGAAAAAGCCCATGGGATACAGGGGAATGTGGCAGGTTAGATCCAAAGTTGGCTCAGTAACAGGAAACAAAGTGTAATGGTCGACGGATGTTTTTGCGAATGGAAAGCAGTTTCCAGTGGTGTTCCACAGGGCTCAGTGCTGGGTTCCTTGCTGTTTGTGGTATATATTAATAATTTGGACTTAAATGTGGGAGGCATGATTGGGCAATTTGTAGATGGCACAAAAATTGATTGTGTAGTTGCTAATGAAGAGGATAGCTGTAGATTCCAGAATGATATCAATGGTTTGGTTGAGTGGCAGAAAAGTGGCAAATGGAATTCAATCCAAAGAAATGTGAGGTAATGCATTTGGGGAGGGCAAACAAAGTGAGGGAATACACAATAAATGGGAGGATATTGAGAGGGGTAGAAGAAGTGAGAGACCTTGGGGTGCATGTCCACAGGTCCCTGAAGGTGGCAGGACAGGTAGATAGAGTGGTGAAGTAGGCATATGGAATGCTTTCCTTTATTGGTCGAGGTATAGAACACAAAAGCAGGGATGTAATGCTGGAACTGTATAAAACGCTGATTAGGCCACAGCTGGAGTATTGCGTACAGTTCTGGTCACCACATTACAGGAAGGACATAATTGCTCTGGAGAGAGTATAGAGGAGATTTACAAGAATGTTGCCAGGGCTGGAAAACTGCAGCTATGAGGAAAGATTGGATCGGCTAGGGTTGTTTTCCTCAGAACAGCGGAGGCTGAGGGGTGATTTAATTGAGGTGGAAAAGAATTATGAGAGGCCGAGATAGAGTAGACAGGAAGGATCTGTTTCCCCTGGCAGAGAGGTCAATTACCAGGGGGCACAGACTTAAGGTGATTGGTAGAAGGATTAGAGGGGACATGAGGAGAAACTTTTTCACCCAGAGGGTGGTGGGTGTCTGGAATTCACTGCCCAGATCGGTGGTGGAGGCAGAAACCCTCAACTCATTTAAAAGGTACCTGGACCTGCACCTGAAGTGCTGTAACCGGCAAGGCTACGGACCAGGTGCTGGAAGGTGGGATTAGATTGGGCGGCTAGTTTTTCAGCCGGTGCAGACATGACGGGCTGAATGGCCTCTTTCTGTGCCATAACTTTTCTATGGTTCTAAATCATTGAAGGTGGCAGGGCAGGTTGCGATAGTGGTTAATAAGGCATACAGGATCCTGGGCTTTATAAATGGGGGCACAGAGTACAAAAGCAAGGAAGTTATGATGAATCTTTGCAAAACGCTGGTTTGGCCTCAACTGCAGTAATGTGTCCAATTCTGGGCACTACACTTTAGGAAGGCTGTGAAGATGTTAGAGAGAGTGCAGAACAGATTCATGAGAATGGTTCCAGGGATGAGGAACTTCAGTTATGTGGATAGATTGGAGAATTCTCCTTGGAGAAGAAAGGACTGAGAGTTTGGCAGAGATTTTAAAAATCATGAGGGGCCTGGACATTTCTCAGGAGCAACTGTTCCCATTGGTAGAAGGGTTGAGAACCAGGTAATTGGTAAAAGACTCAATGGCGACATGAGTAAAAACATTTTTATAGAGCGAGTGTAAAGTCTGGCTACCCGGCCCGAATCTGACTCGACCTGACTACGTGTGTCGGATTTGGGTCGGGTCGAAATTCCGAGTCCAGCATTCAGGCTCAGGTCGGGTCGGTCTGGACACTGCTTCCAGGAAATCATGGGATCAGGCTTCCCCACGATTCCCCACAACTCCTGCTGCCGGAACGGATGAAGGAGATTCGGGTCGGGTTGGGCGCAAAAAGAATTTAAGAGCTCGGGCTGGGTTTGGGCTGGCTGTGGGTCGGGTTTTAATTTTATACCTGAGCCAGGCTTTAGCGAGTGGTTAGGATCTGGAATGCGCTGCCTAAAAGTGAGGTGGAGGCAGGTTCAATCGAGGCTTTCAAAAGGGAATTGGATAATTATCTGAGGAGAAAAGATTTGCAGGGCTATGGGGAAAAGACAGGAGAGTGGGACGAGGTGAGTTGCTCTTGTAGAGAGCTGGCACAGACATGACGGGCTGAATGGCCTCCTTCTGTGCTGTAACCATTCTATGATTTTATGAATGGTCCGATGGAAAAGCATGCCTTACATTATAGAATGATACAGCTCAGAAAAGGGCCATTCAGCACATTGAGTCTGTGCTGGTTCTTTGAAAGAGCTATCTAATTAATCCCATCCCCTTGCTCTTTCCCCACAGCCCTGCAAATTTCTCATTTTCAAGTATTTATCCAATTCCCTTTTGAAAGTTACTATTGAATCTGCTTCCACCGCTCTTTCAGGCAGCATGTTCCAGATCACAACAACTCACTGCGTAAGAAAATGTCCTCATGTTGACTCTGGTTCTTTTGCCAATCACCTTAAATCCATGTTCCTCTAGTTACCAACCCTCCTGCCAATGGAAATTATTTCTCTTTAGTTACTCTATTAAACTCATTCATGATTTTAAACACCTCTATCAAATCTTCCCTTAACCTTCTCTGCTTTAAGGAGAACAATCCCAGCTTCTCTCGTCTCTCCACATAACTGACGTCCCTCATCCTTGGTACCATTCTAGTAAATCTCCTCTGTATCCTCTCTAAAGCCTGGACATCCTTGCTGTGGTGTGATGCCTAGAATTGGATGCAATACTCCAGCTGGGGCCTAACCAGCGATTTATAAAGGTTCAGTATAACCTCCCGGCTTTTGTACTCTTCGCCTCCATTTATACAGTCAAGGATCCATGTGCTTTTTTAACAGTCTTCTCAACTTGGCCTGCCACTTCAAATATTTGTGTACAGACACACCAAGGTGTCTCTATTCCTGCAACCCCTTTAAATTTGTACCATTTAGTTTATATAGCCTTTCCTCATTCTTCTTATAAAAACACACACAAATCAAATTATCAGAAAGCAGGACAGTGTTTGAAGCAGACTTTACCGTAGTGGGACCGGCTGATCACTGATTGACTATGGGATTCTCATTCGATGGCTTGTAAAGATTTAACTTGACATTTTACCTGTAATCGAAGAACAACTCTTCGCCGGTCTGGATCATTCTTTTGGCAAAGATACCAATTCGATGATCACCATTCACCATGACAACTGAAAAAAAGGGATGAGTCATTGTTGCACAGGATGAAGCATCGTGGGTCCATGGTCTTTGGTATCAGAGGTCTTGGTGTCGTAAGTTACAGTTTTTAAAAATTCATTTCATGCGATGTGGGCGTCGCTGGCTAGGTCAGCATTTATTACCCATCCCTAATTGCCCTCGAGAAGGTGATGGTGAGCTGCCTTCTTGAACCGCTGCAGTCCATGTGAAGTAGGTACACCCACAGTGCTGTTAGGAAGGGAGTTCCAGGATTTTGACCCAGCGACAGTGAAGGAACGGCGATATAGTTCCAAGTCAGGGTGGTGTTTGACTTGGAGGGGAACTTGCAGGTGGTGGTGTTCCCATGTATTTGCTGCCCTTGTCCTTCTAGTTGGTAGAGGTCGCAGGTTTGGAAGGTGCTGTCGAAGGAGCCTTGGTGCATTGCTGCAGTGCATCTTGTAGATGGTACACATTGCTGCCACTGTGCGTCGGTGGTGGAGGGAGTGAATGTTTAAGGTCATGGATGGGGTTCCAATCAAGTGGGCTACTTTGTCCTGGATGGTGTCAAGCTTCCTGAGTGTTGTTGAAGCTGCACCCATCCAGGCAAGTGGAAAGTATTCCATCACACTCCTGACTTGTGCCTTGTAGATGGTGGACAAGCTTTGGGGAGTCAGGAGGTGAGTTACTCACCACAGAATTCCCAGCCTCTGACCTGTTGTTGTAGCCACAGTGTTTATGTGGCTGGTCCAGTTCAGTTTCTGGTCAATGGTAGCCCCTAAGATGTTGATATTGGGGGATTCAGCGATGGTAATGCTGTTGAATGTCAAGGGGAGATGGTTAGATTCTCTCTTGTTGGAGATGGTCATTGCCTGGCACTTGTGTGGCACAAAAGTTACTTGCCACTTATCAGCTCAAGCCTGAATGTTGTCCAGGTCTTGCTGATTCAGTAACTGAGGAGTTGCGAATGGCAGTGAACAACATAGATTCATCAGCAAACATCCCCACTTCTGACTTTATGATGGAGGGAAGGTCATTGATGAAGCAGCTGAAGATGGTTGGGCCTAGGACACTACCCTGAGAAACTCCTGCAGTGATGTCCTGGGGCTGAAATGATTGGCCTCCAACAACCACAACCATCTTCCTTTGTGCTAGGTATGGCTCCAACCAGTTCTGGTGGCCGCAAAGTCAGGGATCACAGGTCGAGTAGCCACAGGGTCGGGGGTCACAGGTCCGGAAACCGTGCTTCCAGTGGCCGGGGGTCAGGGGTTCAGTGGTTGTGTGTTTAGAGGTTACTGGTCCGCTGTCTTGGTGGTCACAGGTCTGGCGACTGAGGGATCCGGTGGTCGTGGAGTCAGGGTCACAGGTCCAGAGACATGCTGTCTGAGCCAGGCAGGTGAGGCCATATCTGAACTGGACAGCGAATTACCGTTTCCTCTCTCACATCTTCAGCCCCCCTTCCCTAAGACTTCCACCTTATCCTCTCCAGCTCCCGTCTCACCCACTCCGCTACTTATATCTTTTACCCCACACTTTTGCCCACCTCCTCTCCACCCCCAGGTTTTTCTGGATCCTTACCTTTAGCATAACAATTAGGATTGACAGAGTGATTCGCAAAACGGATTTTGTTTCCTTTGCGAGTTGCATCAACAACAAAATCTACAAAACAGGAATGAAAGCATTAATGAGCAGGATCCCAATTACCTCCCATTATTCACCCCCATAGACTGCCCACCCACATCCCTCTCCAACTCCCTCCAAAGGCCGGCTCGGGTCTGCAAATGAAACCTGAGCCGACCAGAGTCCTTTCATTATTTTCCCGCGCCCGACCCAACCATCAGTTAACCTAGCTTCCATTTTTCACTTTGATGCTTATCAGCACAAGCTTAAAAAAACTGTAACTAAACAACCTGTCAAGTCCAAAAAGTACATTAACATTGGAGACACATACCGGAAGTGGTGATAGGGTGTGTCCAACCCTGCCGTACCCAAGTCCGAATGCCAGACCCGGAAGTGCGACCCGACCCGAACCCGAACCTGAACCCGACACATGTCGTTGGGTCCCATTGGGTTCGGGTCGGGTCACACTGCTCTAACCCCCTCATGTCCCCCCTTTCTCTAGGGAGAACAGGAACTGACAGATAATCCCTAAAGATTACCTTACAGATGCAGTGCAGCAAATCCTGGGCTCAAAATGAATAGCTGAACCCATACCTCACTCGAATCTGTGCCTCAGAAACTGCCGCTGCAGCAGACTCAGAGTCATCTACAGAACAGAAGGTGGCCATTTGGCCCATCGAGTCCATGCCAGCTCTCCATGGAGCAAGCCACTCAGTCCCAATTATTGACCTCAATGTTCAGTCCGCAAGGCTGACTTCAGAGCAGGACTGGCCTTTTTTTAATATTTTATTTTTTACCCATGTACCTACTTGTCATGTTGTCAGAGCTGCTCATTATTCCACTATTAACTCTCTCTGGATTAATGCTTTGTCTTTCACCACAAGCATTAACACACACTTTGTCTTTGTCCATTTAATATTTAATCTCCATCTACCCTATCAAACACCTTCCCATTTGTTCCCTCCCCCACTCCCCTCCCCTTCACTTACTAAAACCTAATTCTTTTCTAACCTTTGCCAGTTCTGATGAAAGGTCATAGACTTGAAACACTTGAAACGTTTGCTTCTCTCTCCACGGATGCTGCCAGACCTGCTGAGTATTTCCAGCACTTTCTGTTTTGTTTCAGATTTCCAGCATCTGCAGTATTTTGCTTTTATTTTAGTGCTTAAATCTGTGTTCCCTAGTCCATGTACCATGTGTTCACGGGAACAGTTTTTCCTTATCCAACTTATCTAAGCCTGTCATAATCTTCTACACCTCTATTAAATCTCCCCTCAATCTCCTTTTTTCTAAGGAGAAAAACCCCAGCTTTTCCAGCCTAACCTTGTAACTAAAATCCCCCATCCCTGGACCCATTCTGGTAAATCTCCTCTGCACCCTCTCAAGGACCCTCACATCCTTCCTGAAGTATGGTGACCAGAACTGGATGCAATTCTCCAGTTGGGGCCTAACCAGAGCTTTATAAAGGTTCAGCATAACTTTCCTGCTTTTGTACTCAATGCCTCTGTTTATGAAGCCCAAGATCCCACATGCTTTGCTAACTACTCTCTCTCAATATGTCCTGTCACCTTCAAAGATCGATGCACATGCACCCCCAGGTCCCTCTGTTCCTGCACACTCTTTAGAACTGTGCCATTAAGTATATATTGCCTCTCCCTATTCCTTCTGCCAAAATACATCACCTCACACTTGTCAGTATTAAATTCCATCTGCCACCTGTCTGCCCATTGTGCTAGCCTGTCTATGTCCTGTTGCAGGTGGTTTATATCATAGAGTCATAGAGTTATACAGCACAGAAACAGGCCCTTCAGCCCATCATGTCTGTGCCGGCCATCAAGCACCTAACTATTCTAATCCTATTTTCCAGCACTTGGCATCATCCTCACTGTTTGCCGCACCTCCAAGTTTGGTGACATTGGCAAATTTTGAAATTGTACTCTGTCTTCCAAGATCCAACTCACTTATATATAGTAAAAAAAAAGCAGTGGTCCAGCACTGACACTTGGGGAACACCACTGTCTACCATCCTCCAGTCTGAAAAGCAAGCATTTACTATGACTCGCTGCTTTCCGTCCTTAAGTCAATGTTTTTATGGGATGGAGTATCGGAAGGTTCACTCACTCAGTGCCAGCCTGATCCTGCAGCGAGCAGCCTGACTCTTCAGTCCTCTGACACAAATTTCCTGATCATTGTCCCCAGCATCACCTCAAACACACTATCGGCAAAGCACAACACTGATTAGCAACAAGCTGCAAAGTGAGCAGGGGAACTGACCATTGTTCAGATTGAAGAGGAAGCTGGACATATATTTGTCGTAGACTTTACCACGGCGGTCTGCTTCATCCTGAGATATAATCTGCAAGGAAAACAGATCAAGGGTTAGTGACTGTTCAGCATTGCTTGCATGCTCTGACAGCAGTCAAGGAAATCCCACAGCCCTGGCCCGGCCCAGCCCAGCCTGGTCCAGCCCAGCCCAGCCCAGTAGCTCACTGACTCAAACTCGGTGGGCCTCAACACATCAACTCAGCCCCAGTCATGTGACTGGGCATATCCTGGAATTGGGAAATTTGCCAGATTGAAGGCTATGAACCTACAGTGTGGGAGGTCACCGTGGAAACCCGACACGTCCCATCATGCAGTATGGGGGTTCACCATGGAAACCCAACACGTCCAATCCCACGTGCAATACGGAAGATCACCATAGGTCAGGGTACCTCGTGTCCCCACACCACTCAGGACCCTCCTGTTTTGGTGCACCCACCAATCATGGGCGAGTTCACAAGACAGCGAGTTTACAGTAATTTCTATTTTTTTTTCCATTCATTCCTGGGATGTGGCACTCACTGGCAAGGCTAGTACTGCCCTTGAAAAGGTGGTGGTGAGCTGCCTTCTGGAACTGCTGCAGTCCTTGGGCTGTAGATAACCCACAGTGCTGTTAGGAAAGGAGTTCTAGAATTTTGACCCAGCCGTAGTGAAGGAACGGCGATATAGTTCCAAGTAAGGATGGTGTGGCTTGGAGTGGAACTTGCAGATGGTGGTGTTCCCATGCATTTGCTGCCCTTGTCATAGAGTCATAGAGTTATACAGCACAGAAACAGGCTCTTCAGCCCATCGTGTCTGTGCCGGCCATCAAGCACCTAACTATTCTAATCCCATATTCCAGCACTTGGCCCGTTGCCTTGTATGCTATGGCGTTTCAAGTGCTCATCTAAATCATTCTTAAATGTTGTGAGGGTTCCTGCCTCTACCACCTCTTCAGGCAGTGCATTCCTTCTAGTTGGTAGAGGTCGTGGGTTTGGAAAGTGCTGTCGAAGAAGCCTTGGTGCGTTGCTGCAGTGCATCTTGTAGATGGTACACACTGCTGCCACTGTGCGTCAGTGGTGGAGGGAGTGAGTGTTTGTAGATGGGGTGCCAATCAAGCGGGCTGCTTTGTCCTGGATGGTGTCGAGCTTCTTGAGTGTTGTTGGAGCTGCACCCATCCAGGCAAGTGGAGAGTAATCCATCACCCTCCTGACTTGTGCCTTGTAGATGGTGGACAGGCTTTGGGGAGTCAGGAAGTGAGTTACTCGCCGCAGAATTCCCAGCCTCTAATCTACTCCTGAAGCCACAGTATTTATAGGCTTACCCTTTGGACCCAGTGCTTGTACAACATCCTGGATGACACAATATTTCCTCCAGTTAAATATTAGGAAGACTGAAGCCATTGTCTTTGGTCCCCGCTACAAACTCCGCTCCTCAGTCACTGACGCCATCCCTCTACCTGGCAACTGTCTGATGCTGAACCAGACTGTTAACAACCTTGGTATCCTACTTGACCCCGAGATGAGCTTCCTACAACACAGTTGCACCATCACTAAGATCGCCTACTCCCATCCCTGTAACATAGCCTGACATTGCCCCTGCCTCAGCTCATCTGCTGCTGAAACCCTCATCAATTCCCTTTCCTCAGGTATTTCCTGCTCCCTTTTAAAATTGTCATTATCATCCACCTCCTCAAAACACCTGCACTCAACTCCTCTCTCCTTGCAAACTACCACCTCATCTTCAACCTCGCATTCCTCTCCAAAGTCATTGCATGTCTTTATGCCTCCTGTTGCTTCTCGACTTCACTATTCTATCGCTCTCCTGGCTGATCTCCCACATTCTACATTCTGTAAATTTGAGGTCATCCAAAACTTTGCTGCCCATGTCTTAACTCACACCAAGTCCTATTCCCACATCACCCCTGTGCTCACACTGACCGACACCAGCTCCCAGTCTAGCAGTGCCTTAATTTTAAAATTCTCATCCTTCTTTTCAAATCCTCCATGACCTCACCCCTCCCTATCTCTGGAATCTCCTCCAGCCCCACAAACCCCCTCCCAAAAACCCTTTGTTCCTCTGTTTCTGGCCATTTGTTCCACCTGTGATGACCAACCTCTCCACAATATTCCGAGATGAACTCATTTTTCTGGACCGAATCCTTAATGAAAGTTCCCCATCCAGCCACATCCGATGGGGCAAGTAACAGGTGCTGGAAAAGAAACAGGAATCAGTGAGAATTCCATAGATTGTAACGACAAACTTCCCTGAATCCAGTGGCCACTCAGCGGGAGCAGGAATCCAGCAGCTGGACTGCACTGGGAATGGTCTCTGGCAGAAAGGTTCGTTCAGGGGCGGCGGTGGCTGGGGAGAGGGAGGACCAGAACATTCCAACTCCACAAACAAACAAATCCATTGCTGCTCTGCCTCCATCTCTTGCTCCCACTCCTCCAACCATTATAGCAGGTCAATGTCCTGCTGCATTCTGGGTTTGGTTTATGTGTCTACTCCAGAGAGCAGGTTAATACTGGGATAATAAAAGCAAAATACTGCAGATGCTGGAAATCTGAAATAAAAACTGAAAATGCTGGAAATACTCAGCGAGTCTGGCAGCATCTGTGGAGAGAGAAGCAGAGTTAACGTTTCAGGTCAGTGACCTTTCATCAGAACTGGCAAATATTAGAAAAGAATTAGGTTTTAAGCAATAGAAGGGGGTGGGTGGGAAAGAGAACAAAAAGAAAAGTGTGTGATAGGGCAGAGGGCAGGAGAGATTAAATAACAAAGCTGTCCTGGGACAAAGGCAAAGAGTATGTTAATGATTGTGGTGAAAGACAAAGCATTAATCCAGAGAGACTGTTAATGGCAGAGTAATGAGCAGCTCTGTCTACATGAAAAAACAGGCACACGGTTAAAAAATAAAATTTAAAAATTGGAAAATAGAAAAAACGGCCAGTCATGCTCTGAAATGATTGATCTCAATGTTCAGTCCAGCAGGCTGTAGTGTGCCTAATCGGTAAATGAGATGCTGTTCCTCGAGCCTGTGTTGATGTTCACTGGAAGACTGCAGCAATCCCAGGACAGAGATGTGAGCATGAGAGTTGGGGGGAAGTGTTGAAATTGCAAGCAACCGGAAGCTCAGGGTCCTGCTTGCGGACTGAGCGGAGATGTTCCACAAAGCGGTCACCCAGTCTGCGTTTGGTCTCCCCAAAGTAGAGGAGACCACATTGTGAGCAGTGAATACAGTATACTACATTGAAAGAAGTACAAGTAAATCGCTGCTTCACCTGAAAGGAGTGTTTGGGGCCTGGGATAGTGAGGAGAGAGGAGGTAAAAGGGCAGGTATTACACCTCCTGCGACTGCATGGGAAGGTGCCGTGGGAAGGGGACGAGGTGGTGGGGGTAATGGAGGAGTGGATCAGGGTGTCACGGAGGGAACAATCCCTTTGGAATGCTGACAGGGGAGGGGAGGGGAAGATGCGTTTGGTAGTGGCATCACGCTGGAGGTGGCGGAAATGGCGGAGGATGATCCTTTGGATATGGAGGCTGATGGGGTGGAAAGTGAGGACAAGAGGAACCCTGTTACAGTTCTGGGAGGGAGGGGAAGGGGTGAGGGAAGAAGTGCGGGGGAAAAGGGGATCTGGCAGGGTCAGAGGTTAAATGAAAGGCGACAGTGTTCATTCCCTGAGAGACTCCAGGTGTTACTGTGACACTCAGCCTGGTCTAAAGTACCTTCTTGAGCCCACGTTGGATGCTGCAGTTCTTGCAGGAAACATTCTTGCTATCCCAGTGATCTGCAGCCCCACAGGTCTGGCACAGATCGGGATCACACTCACGCACGGCCAGGTAACAGGGACACTGCTTGGTGTTACACTGAGTTTTACAACGACAGCCAGGAAAGCGATTCTGACCTAAGAGAAAAGCAAGTGGAGTTAGGTCACAGAATAGCGGAATGGCAGAATAGCCTCCTCCTATTTCAAACATTGAACATGGATTTTTTCTAAACTCTGTTGCTGAATGCATTCAGCTCATCACTGCTAAAGTCCACTGTGGCTGGTGTTGAATTCAAACCCTCCTCAATCTGTCGATATTGGTTAACAGACGGGAGTTACTCGATAGTCCAATTAACAATGAGCCCAGCTTCCAGCCAGGTTCCCTATCGTACCAGCTGCACAGTCAGAGCCAGCCTTGAGTTTCAGCCTCTTCAGTATCTGTGTTCACCTGCACTGAAATTCTCATTTACTAATCGATGTCAGCAAGTTTTCACTTTTTGGTTCCTAACTCGTTCAGATTTAGTGCAATTCGGTTTGTGATATTTTCAGATTTAAGCAGCATTTACAGTCAGTCACCCTCTGTTCCCAATCGCTAATCCCCGTTAGCAGGCAGTTACAGAGTTTCGGATAAGTAAAAACCTCACATCCTCTAATCCTGTGTCCCCAACCCTACCTGCACTCAATCCCCAACCTCTCTCCACACTCCCAACCCTCCTCTCCCCCAACACCCCTCCACTCCAGTGGGGGCAAGGGATCAAATTTGGAAAGATGTGGTAAATCAAAGAGTTGAGACAAGGCAAGAGAGAAAGGTATTAATATGGGAAAAGATAAACAGACTGTGACTGTGGAAGAGCCTGTCACTCTAGAATTGGCCTTTATAGCCACTCCAGGCGCTGCTTCACAAACCACTGACCACCTCCAGGCGCTTATCCATTGTCTCTCGAGATAAGGAGGCCAAAGAAGAAGAAGAAGACTGTGACAGGAAGGGACAGTGAGTACGAACCTTAGAATAAATCAGCAGTCAAAGCTAGACGTTACAAAAATAACAAAAGGACAAAACTAAAGGCTCTGTATCTGAATGCATGTAGCATTCGAAACAAAACAGATGAACTGTGAGTGCAAACAGAAATAAATAAGTATGATCTGATAGCCATTACAGAGACATGGCTGCAGGACGACAGATTGGGACCTGAATATTGAAGGGTACATGACATTTAGGAAGGACAGGAAACTAGGAAAAGGTAGAGGGGCGGCTCTGTTAATTATAGAAACATAGAAATTAGGAGCAGGAGTAGGCCATTCGGCCCTTCGAGCCTGCTCCGCCATTCATTATGATCATGGCTGATCATCCAACTCTGTAACCTGTTCCTGCTTTCGCCCCATATCCTTTGATCCCTTTAGACCCAAGAGCTATATCTAACTCCTCCTTGAAAACATACAATGTTTTGGCCTCAACTGCTTTCTGTGGTAGCGAATTCCACAGGCTCACCACTCTCTGGGTGAAGAAATTTCTCCTCATCTCAGTCCTGAAAGGTTTACCCTGTATCCTTAGACTATGACCCCTGCTTCTGGACTTTCCCACAATCAGGAACATCCTTCCTGCATCTACCCTGTTAAGTCCTGTTAGAATTTTATAGGTTTCTTTGAGATCCCCCCTCACTCTTCTGAACTCCAGCGAATATAATCCTAACCGACTCAATCTCTCCTCATACGTCAGTCCCGCCATCCCAGCTGGTATTAGCACAATAAAGAGGAATGACCCAAGTTCAGGAAACCAGGATCTAGAAGCAGTTTGGGTCGAGATGAGAAATAATAAAGGCAAGAAGTCACTGTGGGAGTGGTGTACAGACCCCCTAACAGTAACCACACAGTAGGACGGGGTATAAAGGAAGAAATGATGGGAGCTCGTCAGAAAGGTACGGCGATAATCATGGGGGATTTTAATCTACAAAAAGACTGGAAGAATCAGATGGGCAAAGGTAGCCTAGATGAGGAGTTCATAGAATGTTTTTGGGATAGTTTCTTAGAACAGCACGTTCTGTAGTCAACCAGAGAGCAGATTATACTAGACCAGTTCTGATGAAAGGTCACTGACCTGAAACGTTAACTCTGCTTCACTCTCCACAAATGCTGCCAGACCTGCTGAGTATTACCAGCATTTCTTGTTTTTATTTCAGATTTCCAGCATCTGCAGTATTTCACTTTGATTATACTAGACCTGGTATTATGCACCGAGATAGGGTTATTTTATTTTATTTATTTTATTTTAATTGATAACCTCATAGTGAAGGCGCCCCTAGGTAACAGCGATCATAATACAATTGAATTTTACATTCAGTTTGAGGGACAGAAGAATGGGTCCAAGACTAATAGTTGAAACTTAAATAAGGGTAATTATGAGAGCATGAAAGCAGAACTAGCTAAAGTGAACTCGTAAATCAGGTTAAGGGATAGTTCACAGAATCAGAGGAATATAGGAGCAGGAGTAGGCCATTCAGCCCATCGAGTCTGCTCCGCCATTCAAACAGATCATGGCTGATCATCTACCTCTACACCATTTTTCCCCACGATCCACATATTCCTTGATGTCATTTTCTTCCAAAAATGTATCGATTTTTGTCTTGAACATACTCAATGATTGAGCTTCCACAGCCCTCCCAGGTAGAGAATTCCACAGATAAACCACCCACTGAGTAAAGAAATTCCTCCTCCTCTCAGTCTCAAATGACCTGCCCCTTATTCTGATACTGTGTCCCCTGGTTCTAGACTCACCAGCCAGAGGAAACATCCTCTCCACATCTACCCTGTCACGCCCTGTAAGAATTTTGTAAGTTTCAATGAAATCACCTTTCACTCTTTGAAACTCTAGAGAATACAGGCCCAGTTTCCTCAATCTCCCCTCATAAGACAATCCCACCATCCCAGGGATTAGTCTGGTGAGCCTCCTTTGCACTCCCTTCTATGGCAAGTATACCCTTCCTTAGATAAGGAGACCAAAACTGTACACAATACTCCAGGTGTGGTCTCACCAAGACTCTATACAATTAAATCAATACATCTTTACTCCTGTACTCAAATTCCCTTGCAATTTGCCTTCTTAATTGTTTGCTGCACGTGCATACTAGCTTTTAGTGACTCTTTGGACAACAACACTTCTCAACCTCTCACCATTTAAGAAATACTCTGTCTTTCCGTTTTTTCTCCCAAATTGCATCTAAGACTAGTATTTTAAACTTAAATGAGGGCAACTGTGTGGGCATAAAAGCTGAGCTAGCTGATGTGAACTGGGTTACTAGGCTAGGAGATAGATCAATAGAGAAGCAGTGACAGACATTTAAGGGGATGTTTCAGAATAATCAGAATAAGTATATTCTTACTATAACAAAAAATTCTAAGGGGAGGACCCACCATCCAAGGTTAACTAAAGAAGTTAAGGAAAGCATCAAACTTAAGGAAAAGGCATATAATTGCACCAAGATGAGTGGTCAGGATATAAAGAACGGCAGAGAATGACTAAAAGGTTAATCAGGTGAAAGAAAGCTAGCTAGAAATGTAACAACGATAGCAAGAGTTTCTACAGGTATTTAAAAAGAAAAAAAGTAAAGTGAGTAAAAGCAAAATACTGCAGATGCTGGAAATCTGAAATAAAAACCAGAAAGTTGGAATTACTCAGCACGTCAAGCAGCATCTGTGGAGAGAGAAACAGAGTTAACGTTTCAGGTCTTTCATCAGTAAAGTGAGTGTTGGTCCTCTACAGTGAGAATGGGAAGTTAATAGTCGATAAGAAAATGGTGGATGAAATGAACAAATATTTTGCTTCTGTCTTCACTGTACAGGTTACAAAAAACATTCCAGCAATAGCTGTAAATCAGGAGGTGGAAGGAAGAGAGGAACTTGGTGAAATTACAATCACCAGGGAAGTGGTACTGAGTAAACTGATGGAGCTGCGGACTGACAATTCCCCAGTCCTGATGGGTTTCATCCTAGGGTCTTAAAAGAGGTGGCTAATTAAGTAGTATATGCTTTGGTGTTAATTTTTTTAAAATTCCCTAGATTCTGGAAAAGTTCCATCAGACTGGAAAGTAGCAAATATAACCCCTCTATTTAAGAAGGGGGGTGGGGGTAAGGCAGAAAACAGGTAACTATAGACCAGTTAACTTGATGTCTGTCGTGGGGAAGGTGTTAGAATCGATCATTAAGGAGGCTATAGCTGGGCACTTAGAAAAACTCAAGGTAATCGGGAATAGTCAGCATGGTTTTGTGAAAGGAAAGTCATGTTTAACCAATTTATTGGAGTTCTTTGAAGGAATAACATGCTGTGGATAAAGGGGAGCCCATTGACGTACTGTACTTGGATTTCCAGAAGGCATTTGACAAGGTGCCACATAAAAGGTTATTGTGCAAAGTAGGAGCTCATGGTGTAGTGGGTAACATATTAGCATGAACAGACGATTGGCTGGCTGGCAAAAAACAGAGTGTATGTATAGGTGGGTCCTTTTCTGATTGGCAGGATGTGACGAGTGGAGTCCCACAGGGGTCTGTGCTGGAGCTTCAACTTTTTACAATTTATATCAATGACTTAGATGAGGGGTGTGATGGCATGGTAGCTAAATTTGCAGATGACACAAAGATAGGTAGGAAAGTATGTTGTGAAGAGGACATAAGGAGGTTGCAGACCAATATAGATAGGTTGAGTGAGTGGGCAAAAATCTGGCAGATGGAGGATAATGTGGGAAATTGTGAAATTCTTCACTTTGGCAGGAAGAATAAAAAAGCTGAGTATTACTTAAACGGAGAACGACTGCAGAATTCCAAGGTGCAGAGGGATCTAAGTGTTCTAGTGCATGAGTCACAAAAAGTTAGTATGCAGGTACAGCAAGTAATAAAGAAGGCTAATGGAATGCTATCCTTTATTATGAAAGGAATTGAAAATAAAAGTAAGGATGTTATGCTTTAGTTATGCAGGGAATTGCTGAGACCACATCTCGAATACAGTGTGCAGTTTTGGTCTCCTTATTTAAGGAAGGATGTAAATGCGTTGGAGGCAGTTCAGAGGAGGTTTACTAGATTGATACCTGGAATGAGCAGGATGTATTATGAGAAAAGGTTGGACGGACTGGGCTTGTTTTCACTGGAGTTTAGAAGAGTGAGGGAAGACATGATTGAAGTTTATAAGATCCTGAACGGTCTTGACAAGGTGGATGTGGAAAGGATGTTTCCTCTTGTGGGCGAGTCCTGAACTCGGGGGCATGGTTTTAAAATTATGGTCCGCCCTTTTAGGACAGAGACGAGGAGAAATTTTTTCTCTGAAGGTTGTGCGACTTTGGAATTCTCTACCTCAGAAGGTGGTGGAGGCGGGCTCATTGAATATTTTTAAGGCGGGGTAGATAGATTCTTGTTAGGCAAGGGAATCAAAGATTATCGGGGGTAGATGGGAGTGTGGAATTCAAGACAGAAACAGATCAGCCATGATCTTATTGAAGGGCGGAGCCCTTTGATTGGGGCCGAATGGTCTACTTCTCCTAATTTGTATGGTCGTACTTCAGATTTATTCACATTATATTCCATCTGCCATGTTCTTGCCCATTCACTGAGCCTGTCCAAATCCCCTTGAAGCCTCCTTGCATCCTCCTGGTTTTGTGTCATCCCCAAATTTGGAAATGTTACAATTGGTCCCCATATCCAAATCATTTGTATAGATTGTAAACAGCTGTGACCCCAGCACTGATCTTTGCGGTACCCCACTAGTAACAGCCTGCCATCCTGAGAATGACCCGTTTATTCCTACTCTCTGCTTTTTGTCTGTTAACCAATTCTCAATCCATACCAGTATTTTACCCCCAATCCCATGTGCTCTAATTTTGTTTACTAACCTCCTGTGTGGGACCTTATCAAAAGCCTTCTGAAAATCCAAATACATCACATCCACTGGTTCTCCTTTATCTATGCTACAAGTAACATCCTCAAAAAACTTCAACAGGTTTGTCAAACATAATTTCCCTTTCATGTTGACTCTGCCCAATCAGTTCATTATTTTCCAAGTGTCCAGTTATCCCATCCTTTATAAAAGATTCTAACATTTTCCCTACTACCGATGTCAAACTAACAGATCTGTAGCTCTCAGTTTTCTCTCCCCCTCCCTTCTTGTATAGTGGGGTTACATTTGCTACTTTCCAGTCTGCAGGAACCCTTCCAGAATCTATAGAATTTTGAAAGATAATCACCAATGCATCCACTATCTCTATAGCCACGTCCTTCGACACTCTGGATGCAGCTCATCTGATCCAGGGGATTTATCAACTCTCAATTCAATTAATTTTTCCAGTACTGCCTCTTTATTGATACTAATTACTTTCAGCTCCTCATTTTTACAAGTCCCTTGGTTCCCTAGTATTTCTGGGAGATTTTCTGTATCTTCCTCCATGAAGACAGACACAAAGCTATTGTTTAGTCTCTGTCATTTCCTCATTCTCCATCACAAACTCTCCTGTCTCCGCCTGGTATGGACCCACATACGTCCTTGCCAACGGTTTCCTTTTCATATACCTAAAGAAGCTTTTACAGTCTGCCTTTATGTTTCTAGCTAGCTTCCCTTTCTTTATCAGTTTCTTGGTCCTCCTTTGTTGGATTCTAAATTGCCCTCAATCCTCGGGTTTACCACTTTTTCTGGTGACTTTATAAGCCACTTCCTTTGACCTAATGCAATCCTTAACTTCTTTTGTTAGTCACGGTTGATTCACCTTTCCTGTTGGGATTTTGTGTCTTAGAGGAATGTATATTACTGTGTAATACTTCTTTAAATACTAGCCATTGCCTGTCTGTCAAATCTTTTAATGTATTTTCTCAATCCACCATAGCCAACTTGCCACTCGTACCTTCATAGTTTCCTTTGTTCAGATTTAGGACCCTAGTTTCAGAATAAACTCTCTCTTTCAAACTTAATGTAAAATTCTGACATATTATGGTCACTATTTCCTAATGGTTCCTTTACAGCAAGGTTATTAATTAGCCCTTTCTCATTGCGTAATATTAAATCTAAAATAGTCCAATCCCTAGTTGGTTCTTCAACATTTCTTTCTTTTGGGCCTCCTTATCTCGAGAGACAATGGATACGCGCCTGGAGGTGGTCAGTGGTTTGTGAAGCAGCGCCTGGAGTGGCTATAAAGGCCAATTCTGGAGTGACAGGCTCTTCCACAGGTGCTGCAGAGAAATTTGTTTGTTGGGGCTGTTGCACAGTTGGCTCTCCCCTTGCGCCTCTGTCTTTTTTCCTGCCAACTACTAAGTCTCTTCGACTCGCCACAATTTAGCCCTGTCTTTATGGCTGCCCGCCAGCTCTGGCGAATGCTGGCAACTGACTCCCACGACTTGTGATCAATGTCACACGATTTCATGTCGCGTTTGCAGACGTCTTTATAACGGAGACATGGACGGCCGGTGGGTCTGATACCAGTGGCGAGCTCGCTGTACAATGTGTCTTTGGGGATCCTGCCATCTTCCATGCGGCTCACATGGCCAAGCCATCTCAAGCGCCGCTGACTCAGTAGTGTGTATAAGCTGGGGGTGTTGGCCGCTTCAAGGACTTCTGTGTTGGAGATATAGTCCTGCCACCTGATGCCAAGTATTCTCCGAAGGCAGCGAAGATGGAATGAATTGAGACGTCGCTCTTGGCTGGCATACGTTGTCCAGGCCTCGCTGCCGTAGAGCAAGGTACTGAGGACACAGGCCTGATACACTCGGACTTTTGTGTTCCGTGTCAGTGCGCCATTTTCCCACACTCTCTTGGCCAGTCTGGACATACTGCTCCAGAAATCCATCTCATACACACTCTAGGAATTCATCCTCCACAGCATTAGTGCTAATTAGGTTTACCCAATCTATATGTAAATTGAAGTTGCCCATTATTACTGTACTGTCCATGTTACATGCAGCTCTAATTTCCTGATTTATACCATGCCCAGCATTGCCACTACATTTGGTGGTCTATAAACAACTCCCGCTAATGTTTGCTGCCCCTTGCTATTTCTTAGCTCCACCCAAACTGATTCTGCATCTTGCTCCTTCGATAGAAATCTCCTCAATAAAGATGCAGTGGCAGACATTTAAGGGGATATTTCTGAATACACAGAATAGATACATTCCAATGAGAAAGAAAAATTCCAAGGGGAGAATCCACTATCTGTGGTTAACTAAAAAAAAAGTTAAAGATAGTATCAAATTTAAAGAAAAAGCCTATAATTGCGCAAAGATGGGAGGCAGGTCAGAAGATTGGACAGAATATAAAAAACAGCAAAGAATGACTAAAAGATTGATAAGGAAGGAAAAATTAGAGTACAAGAGAAAGCTAGCTAGAAATTTAAAAACAGACAGTAAGAGTTTCTATAGATATTTAAAAGAGAAGAGTTAACAAAGTGAGTGTTGGTCCTATAGAAAGTGAGTCTGGGGAATTAATAAGGGAAAATAAGGAGATGGCAGACGAATTGAACAAGTATTTTTGCATCAGTCTTCATTATAGATGATACAAGTAACATCCCAGAAATAACTGTAAATCAAGAAATGGAAGGGAGGGAGGAACTCAAGAAAATTACAATCACCAGGGAAGTGGTACTGAACAAATTGTTGGAGCTGCGGGCTGACAAGTCCCCAGGTCCTGATGGACTTCATCCTAGAGTCAGGAAAGAAGTGGCTAGTGAGATAGTTGATGCGCTGGTTTTAATTTCTTAAACTTCCCTAAATTGGGGGAAGGTTCCACTAATTTGGTAAATAGTGAATGTAACTCCTTTATTCAGAAAGGGAGGGAGACAAAAAGCAGAAAACTACAGGCCAGTTAGCTGAACATCTGTCTTAGGGAAAATGTTAGAAGCTATTATTAAAGACCTTATAGCTGGGCATTTAGAAAAATTCAAGGTAATCAGGCAGAGTCAACATGGTATTGTGAAAGGGAAATCATGTTTAACCAGTTTATTGGAGTTCTTTAAAGATGTAACATGTGCTGTGGATAAAGGGGAACCGGTGGATGTACTGTACTTAGATTTCCAGAAGGCATTTGATAAGGTGCCACATCAAAGGTTATAAAGAACAAAGAACAAAGAAAATTACAGCACAGGAACAGGCCCTTCGGCCCTTCAAGCCTGCGCCGATCCAGATCCTCTATCTAAACATGTCGCCTATTTTCTAAAGGTCTGTATCTCTTTGCTTCCTGCCCATTCATGTATCTGTCTAGATACATCTTAAAAGACTCTATCGTGCCCGCGTCTACCACCTCGGCTGGCAACGCGTTCCAGGCACCCACCACCCTCTGCGTAAAGAACTTTCCACGCATATCCCCCCTAAGCTTTTCCCCTCTCACTTTGAACTCGTGACCCCTAGTAATTGAATCCCCCACTCTGGGAAAAAGCTTCTTGCTATCCACCCTGTCTATACCTCTCATGATTTTGTACACCTCAATCAGGTCCCCTCTCAACCTCCGTCTTTCTAATGAAAATAATCCTAATCTACTCAACCTCTCTTCATAGCTAGCGCCCTCCATACCAGGCAACATCCTGGCGAACCTCCTCTGCACCCTCTCCAAAGCATCTACATCCTTTTGGTAATGTGGCGACCAGAACTGCACGCAGTATTCCAAATGTGGCCGAACCAAAGTCTTATACAACTTATTGCGGAAAATAAAAGCTCATGGTGTAGGGGGTAACATATTGGCATAGATAGAAGATTGGTTAGCTAACAGGAAACAGAGAGTAGGCATAAATGGGTCATTTTCTGTTGGCAAGATGTAACGAGTGGTGTGCCACAGGGATCTGTGCTGGGGCCTCAACTTTTTACAATTTATATAAATGACTTGGATGAAGGGACCGAAGGTATGGTTTCTAAATTTGCTGATGACACAAAGATTGGAAGGAAAGTAAGTTGTTAAGAGGACATAAGGAGGCTGCAAAGAGATATAGATAGGTTAAATTAGTGGATAAAGATCTGGCAAATGGAGTATGATGTGGGAAACTGTGAAATTGTCCATTTTGGCAGGAAGAATAAAAAAGCATATCATCCAAATGGTGAAAGATTGCAGAGCTCTGAGATGCAGAGGGATCTTTAAACTTTCTATGATTCTATATGAGGAAAAACTTTTTCACCCAGAGGGTGATGATGGTCTGGAACTCACTGCCTGAAAGGGTAGTTGAGGCAGAGACCCTCAACTCATTCAAAAGGAGTCTGGATAAGCACCTCAAGTACCGTAAGCTGCAGGGCTACGGACCAAATGCTGGAAGGTGGGATTAGACTAGGTGAATCGTTTTTCAGTCGGTACAGACACGATGAGCCAAGTGGCCTCTTTCTGTGCCGTAAACTTTCTATGATTCTATGATCTGGGTGTCCTAGTACATGAATCGCAAAAGGTTAGTATGCAGTTTCAGCGAGTAATTAGGAAAGCTAATAGAATGTTATGGTTTATCACGAGGGGAATTGAATACAAAAGTAGGGAGGTTATGCTTCAGTTATACAGGGCATTGGTGAGACCACATCTGGAGTACTGTGTACAGTATTGGTCTCCTTAGTTAAGGAAGGATGTAAATGCATTGGAAGCAGTTCAGAGATGGTTTACTAGACTAATACCTGGAATGAGCAGTTTGTCTGATGAGGAAAGATTGGACAGGTTAGGCTTGTATCCGCTGGAGTTTAGAAGAGTAAGACGTAACTTGATTGAAACATGCAAGATCCTGAGGGGTTTTGATAAGAATGTGGAAAGGATATTTCCCCTTGTGGGAAAATCTGGAACTTTTTTTTAAAATATTTGTTTATGAGATGTGGGCGTCGCTGGCTGGGACAGCATTTATTGTCCAGCTCTAACTGCCCTATAAATATCCCACAGATATCAGATAAGCAAGGAGCTAAAGGGAAGAAAGATCTTGTAACAGTCTCTATCACGAGGGACAAAGTATTTGACAAACTGACGGGACTAACGGCAGACAAGTCGCCAGGACCTGATGCCCTACATTCAAGGGTTTTAAAGGAAGTGGCTGCAGAGATAGTGGAGGCATTGGTCGAAATATTTCAGAACTCACTGGATTCCGGGAGGGTGCCAGCAGATTGGAAAACCGCTAATGTGACTCCCCTGTTCAAGAAAGGGTGGGGAGGGGGGGGTGGTGGTAGAGACAAAAAGCAGGAAACGATAGACCAGTCAGCCTAACACCGGTCATTGAGAAAATGCTGGAGTCCATTATTAAGGAAGAAATAGCAGGACATTTAGAAAAACATAATGTAATCAAACAGTCAACATGGTTTTGTGAAAGGAAAATCATGTTTGACACATTTGCTAGAATTCTTTGAGGATATAACAAGCAGAGTTGATAAAGGGGAACCAGTAGATGTTGTGTATTTGGATTTCAAGTAGGCATTCAATAAGGTGTCACATAAAAAATTATTACACAAGATAGGAACTCACAGTATTGGGGGTAATGTATTAGTATGGATTGAGGATTGGTTAACACACAGAAGACAGAGAGTTGAGATTAATGGGTCTTTTTCAGGTTGGAAAGCTGTAACTAGTGGAGTGCCACAAGGATCAGTCCTAGGGCCTCAATTATTTACGATCTATATTAATGACTTGGAGGAGGAGGCAGAGTGTAATATATCCAAATTTGCTGATGATACAAAAATAGGTGGGAAGGCATGTTGTGATGAGGACATAAGGAATCTGCAAGGGGATATAGATAGGTTGAGTGAGTGGGCAAAAACTTGGCAGATGGAGTTTAATGTAGGAAAGTGTGAGGTTATGCACATGGGTAGGAAGAATCAAAAGGCAGACTATTATTTAAATGGAGAGAGACTTCAAAAACGTACAGCACAGAGAGATCTGGGTGTTCATGTGCATGAAACACAACAAGTTAGCATGCAGGTGCAGCAAGTAATTAAGAAGGCAAATGGAATTTTGGCCTTTATTGCTCGGGGGTTGGAGTTTAAAAATAGGGAAGTCCTGTTACAACTGTACAGGGTGTTGGTGAGGCCGCACCTGGGGTAGTGTGTACAGTTTTGGTCCCCGTATTTAAGAAAGGATATACTGGCATTGGAGGCAGTTCAAAAGAGATTCACGAGGCTGATTCCTGGGATGAAGGGGTTGACTTATCAAGAATGGCTAAACAGGTTAGGCCTTTATTCATTAGAGTTTAGAAGAATGAGGGGTGATCTTATTGAAACATACAAGATTCTGAAAGGGTTTGACAGGGTGGATGTTGAGAAGATGTTCCACTGGTTACAGAATAAGGGGACACTCATTTAAAACTGAGATGCAAAGGAATTTCTTCTCTGAGTAGTGAATGTCTGGAATTCTCTACCCCAGAGAGTTGTGGAGGCTAGATCACTGAAAGTATTTAAACAGGAGGTAGATAGATTTTTGAAATATTGGGGAGTTGAGGGCTATGAGGAGCTGGCATGAAAGAGGAGTAGAGGTTACAATCAGATCGGCCAAGATCTTATTGAATGGCGGAGCAGGCTTGAGGGGCCGAGTGGCCTATTCCTGCCCCTAATTCATATGTTCATAAACCCCCCTCCACTTCCTCCTCCACCCACTCCCTCTCCCCCAACCCATCCACCCCCTCTCCCCTCCACTTCCCCCCTCCACCACCCTCTCCCCACCCCTTCCACTCCAACTCCCCAACACCCTCCCCACCCCTTCCACTCCCATTCCCCCAACACTCCCTCCACCCCCTTTCCCCAGCCTCCCCTCCATTTACCACCTCCACCCCCTCTTCCCAACATCCCCCGTCCACCCCTCTTCCCTCCATTTTCTCCCTTTCCCCCAACCCTCCTCCACCCCTCTCCTGCACCACCCCCTCCACTCCCAGTCCCCCAAACCACCATCCATCCCCCCTCCCCCAATCCCCCTTTACGATAATCTAATTCATGGTTTGTATTAATATTTTAGAGTTCACTTTTATTTTGAGGGAATTAAATGCATAGCTGTAAGAATTTCAAAAGGTTGCAGACCACCCAAGATTTAAAGTTCAAAGATTTCTCCATGAGTGCTTACAGAGACAGAGTTAGAGAGGTGAGAGCCATAAAACAGCAGGTGGCCTTGTTTAGTTGGGAGTTGTGGCCAGAAGGCCTGGAAGGGATTGCTCTGTCATTGTTGGCAATATCAATAACTCATGTGGGTATTAGAAATCAAAGAGATGTTTGGAGTGGGAAGTTAATTAGTTTAAATTGCCATCTGGGACATCCTACATATATCACATTGCTGTGGAGATAGATGATGCCGGGAGATGCCTTTGGTCAGGTGTGTTTTTTAATTTCTGTGCTGACTGGCAGACGGTCAGTTGGCTTTGAAAGCAGCTGGGCTCAGGAGCAAAAAACCCGTCGGGAATCAGGAGTGTTTCTCTTTTGAGCAAGGTCCATGCTCAAGTTGGGAAGTCCTGTTTCGGGAGGTGTTGAAAGAGAAGGGGAGGATTTGCCTAGTCGGATCTATATGGAGAATCCCCAGGAGATCTCATACCTCGGAAGGCTGTTGAGAAATTAAGGAAAAGCGAAGTGAATTCCTCAGAACTGTGGTACGCTTTGGATTAGTCCCAGGAAAAGCGAACAAACTGCCACAATCCTGTAAGGTATAGGGGAACTCTTTTGATGCAAGGAAGAATAGGAGTGTTCTGTTGAGATTTAGAGTTGAAAGTATCTGTCAGCATGTTCTGTTAATTTGATAGTATAAGTGTTTCTAAATTGTAGTGTTGTTAGCTGTGTTTTTCTTTGTTTAACTCCTGTACAGTAAAGTTTTTTTGTTTAAAACATGAAATCTTGTGCCGTAATTCTTTCATTAACAACTGGGAATTCGACTTACTCTTTTTAAAAGTTAACGGTCCCTAACGGGATCATGACTTCCCTCAAAATCCCCCCTCCACCCCTCTCCCCCAACCCTCCTCCACTTACCCTTCCCCCCCTCCAGTACCCCCTCTCCCCAACCCTTTTCCATACTCCCAACTCGCCTCCAATCCCTCTTCCCAACCCCTGTCCATTCCATCCTCAATGCCGCCCTCTCCCCACCCACAGCCCCCCAACCCCGGGGTATCGGGTCCGTCCGTGTGTTTGGCTCACACTCGGGGCTGCACTGACAGAACTTCTCACAGAAATTCTGGGCGGTGACACAGGGACAGGTGATGTCACAGGTGCGTTCGGGGTGATCACATGGCTGATAATTGTAAACCTGATTGGACGAATTATCTGAAAAGAAGAAAGCGCAGAAAGTTAAAACAAATCCATGGACCAGAGTATTCCCCAATCCCTCCCCCGAAAACACAACCCCAAAACCCCCCACCACAGAAACTCCCACAAACCCCCCGAACACACCATCCCCTACCCCCTTCCCCATAAACCCCTCAAAACATAACCCCCAAACCCCCACGCTACAGAACCCCCCACAAACCGCCCAAACACAAACCCAAACCCCCTTCCACATAAAACCCCACAAACTCCCCCCATAGAAACCCCCACAAAACCCCTGAACACACCATCCCCACAAAGCCCCCAACACAAAATCAGGGGGCATGGAGTCAGAGGTCACACGCACGCAGTGCAGACTGAGATGAGGGATATTATTATTTTAGTTCAGGCACTTTGGGGCACCGACCTTTCTTCAGCTGCATCCTCCTGCAATGTGCTGCCCACAGTCTGTAACAGAGAAGCAGATTTGTTCTGTCCTAGTTGCACTGTTAATAGATCAGAGCTAATAAAGTGAAGTACAGGACAGGTCACTAACTCACTTCCTGATTTCTGACAGCACAGGGGAGAGGACAGACACGCTGTGCTCACTCAAACTCCTAATGTCCCTCATTATCCTGCGAAAGGGGCAGTGCTCTGAGTCTGCAAACAGAGAATGTAACAATATACTGTTTCTTTACCCATCCCAGGTCATCAGTGAACAGCTGATAAAGAGTGAATCCCTTTTAATATTATTCAGAAATTTACATGGTGCCTGTTCTTGGAGGATGTGATTATAATTGAGCTGCAGGATCTTTGCCTAGTTACCAAGTCTCTGTGCTGATTAGGCCCCACGCCCTCCATCTCAAACTGACACAAGAAATGTGTAACTCCTCTAGAAAGAGTGAATTTTACAGCACAGGAGGCATTGTGTCTGTGCTCACTGTTCGTTAGAGCAATCTAAAACTAACCCCACTACAACTCTCTCTCGCTTACTTTCAACAGGCTAACTTAGATCAAAACAGGCTATTTTAGATCTAGTATTGTAAAATGAGAAAGGGTTAATTAATAACCTTCTAGTAAAGGAGCCTCTAAGGAAGACTGATCACATTATGATAGAATTTTATACTGAGTTTGAGAGTGGTTTAATTAAATCCGAAACTAGGGTCTTAAAATTGAACAAAGCAAAGGTGTGAGGGGTTGTGGGACTAAGAGGTTGGAACCCCGGACAGCCTGCCTCGACCTCCTTCCCAAAATCCACAAAATGCTGGGAGACCAATCGTTTCAGCCTATTCCCACCCCACTGAACTTACTTCTTCCTATCTTGAATCTATCTTTTCTCCCCTGGTCCAGTCTCTTCTCACCTACATCCGTGACTCTTCTGACGCCCTATGTCATTTTGACAATTTCCAGTTTCCTGGCCCTAACTGCCTCCTCTTCACTATGAACGTCCAATCTCTCTCAACCTCCATCCCTCACCAGGACGGTTTGAGGGCTCTCCACTTCTTCCTTGAACAGAGGCCCAACCAGTCCCCATCCACCACCACCTTCCTCCGCCTGGCTGAACTTGTTCTCACATTGAACAACTTCTCCTTCAACGCCACTCACTTCCTTCAAGTAAAAGGTATTGCTATGGATACCTGCATTGGTCCCAGTTATGTATGTCTTTTTGTGGGGTATGTCGAACATTCCTTGTTCCAGTCCTACTTAGGCCACCTCCCCCAATACTTTTTCCTTCAATGTCTTTATCCCACACTATCCTCATATCCCTTTATGTCATTGGTATTTAGAAATCTATCAATCTCTGCTTTAAACATACTCAATGACTGAGCTTCCACAGCCCTCTGGGGTAGAGAATTCCAAAGATTCACAACCCTCTGAGTAAAGAAATTTCTCCTCATCTCTGTCCTAAGTGGCTTCCCACTTATTTTGAAATTGTGTCCCCTGGTTCTAGACTCCCCAACCAGGGGGAACATCTTAGCTGCATCTACCCTGTCTACCCCTTTCAGTATTTTGTAGGTTTCAATGAGATCACCTCTTATTCTTCGAAATGCTAGAGAATACAGGCCCAGTTTCCCCAATCTCTCTTCATAGTCCCGCCATCCCGGGAACAAGTCTGGTGAACCTTCGTTACACTCCCTGTATGGCAATAATATCCTTCCTAAGGTAAGGGGACCAAAACTGCACACAGTACTCCAGGTGCGGTCGAACCAAGGTTCTATACAATTGAAGCAAGGCTTCATTACTCCTGTACTCAAATCCTCTTGTGATAAAGGCTAACATACCATTAGCCTTCTTAATTGCTTGCTGCAGCTGCAAATTAGCTTTTAGTGACTTATTGATAAGGACACCCAGGTCCCTTTGTACATCTACACTTTCTAATCTCTTACCATTTAAGAAATACTCTGCACATCTATTCCTCCGACAAAAATGGATAACCTCACATTTTTCCACATTATATTCCATCTGCCATGTTCTTGCCCACTCACTACGTCTGTCCAAATCCCCTTGAAGCCACTTTGCATCTTCCTCACAACACACATTCCCACCTAGTTTTGTGTCATCCACGAACTTGGAAATACAACATTTGGTCCCCACATCCAAATCATTAATATATATCGTGAACAGCTAGGCCCAAGCACTGATCCCCACTAGTCACAGCCTGCCAATGCAAGAATGACCAGTTTATTCCTGCTCTCTGTTTTCTACCTGTCAACCAATCCTTAATCCATGCCAGTATATTAGAGTCATAGAGTCAGAGTTACACAGCACAGAAACAGGCCCTTCGGCCCACTATGTCCACGCTGGCCATCAAGCACTTATCTATTCTAATCCCATTTTCCAGCACTTGGCCCTTAGCCTTGTATGCTATGGCATTTCAAGTGCTCATCTAAATACTTCTTAAATGCTGTTCAGGTTCCTGCCTCTACCACCCCTTCAGGTAGTGTGTTCCAGATTCCAACCACCCTCTGAGTGAAAACATTTCTCCTCAAATCCCCTCTAAACCTCCTGTCCCTTACCTTAAATCTATGCCCCCTGGTTATTGATACCTCCGCTAAGGGAAAAAGTTTCTTCCTATCTACCCTATCAGTGCCCCTCATAATTTTGTATACCTCAATCAGGTCCCCCCTCAGCCTTCTCTGCTTTAAGGAAAACAACCCTCGCCTATCCAGTCTCTCTTCATAGCTGAAATGCTCCAGTCCAGGCAACATCCTGGTGAATCTCCTCTGCACCCTCTCCAGTGCCATCACATCCTTCCTATAGCGTGGTGACCAGAACTGTACACAGTACTCCAGCTGTGGCCTAACTAGTGTTTTATATAGCTCCATCATAACCTCCCTGCTCTTATATTCTATGCCTCGGCTAATAAAGGCAAGTATCCCATATGCCTTCCTAACCACCTTATCTACCTGTGCTGCTGCCTTCAATGATCTATGGACAAGTACACCAAGGTCCCTCTGACCCTCTGTACTTCCTAGGGTCCCACCATCCATTGTATATTCCCTTGCCCTGTTAGTCCTCCCAAAATGCATCACCTCACACTTCTCAGGATTAAAGTCCAAATGCCACTGCTCTGCCCATTTTACCAACCCATCTATATATGGTGGCACAGTGACGCAGTGGTTAGTACCTGTATCTCTAATCCAATCTAATCTACCGCAGCCTCACAGCTCCAGTGACCTGGGTTCGGTTCTGGGTACTGCCTGTGCGGAGTTTGCAAGTTCTCCCTGTAACCGTGTGGGTTTCCGCCGGGTGCTCCGGTTTCCTCCCACAGCCAAAGACTTGCAGGCTGATAGGTAAATTGGCCATTGTAAATTGCCCCTAGTGTAGGTAGGTAGTCGGAGAACTGAGGGAAGGTGGGGATGTGGTAGGGAATATGGGATTAATGTAGGATTAGTATAAATGGGTGGTTGATGGTCGGCACAGACTCAGTGGGCCGAAGGGCCTGTTTCAGTGCTGTATCTCTCTTGACTCTATATCATCCTTAATCTAAGGCTTTCCTCCTCACTATTTACGACACCACCAATGTCATGTCATCTGTGACCTTACTGATCATACCTCCTCTATTCACGTCTAAATCATTAATGTACACTACAAACAGCAAGGGTCCCAGCACCGATCCCTGCGGTACCCCACTGGTCATAGGCTTCCAATCTCAAAAACAACCCGTGACCATCACCCTCTGCCTCCTGCCACTAAGCCAATTTTGGATCCAATTTGACAAATTGCCCTGGACCCCATGGGCTCTTATCTTCTTCACCAATCTCCCATGCAGGACCTTATCAAAAGCCTTACTGAAATCCATGTAGACTACATCAACTGCTTTACCCTCATCTACACGCCTAGTCACCTCCTTGAAAAGTTCAATCAAATTTGTTACACACGATCTCCCCCTGACAAAGCCTTGCTGACTATCCTTGATTAATCCCTGCCTTTCCAAGTGGAGATTAATCCTGTCCCTCAGAATTTTAGACTCACTAGCCTGTAATTACCGGGTTTATCCCTACTACCTTTCTTGAATATTACCTCCTATCCCATGTGCTTTAATTTTGCTAACCAACCTCCTGTGGGGGATTCTATAAAAAGCCTTTTGAAAATCCAAGTATACCATGTCCACCAACTCTCCTTTATCCATTCTGTTAGTAACATCCTCAAAAAAAACTCCAGCATGTTCGTCAAACATGATTTCTCATTCATAAATCCATGTTGACTATACCCAATCAGATCATTATTATCCAAGTGTCCATTTAACACATCCTTTAGAATAGATTCTAGTATTTTCCCAATGACTTATGTAAGGCTAATAGGTCTGCAATTCCCTGTTTTCTCTCTTCCTCCCTTCTTAAATAGTGGGGTGACATTTGCTACCTTCCAATCTGCAGGAACCATTCTAGAATCTATAGAACACCCTGCCTCCTGTAAGGACTCCATTCCATTCTCCCAATTTCTCCATCTTTGTGCATCTGTTCTGATGATGCAACCTTCCACAACAGTTCTCTGACATGCCTTCCTTTTTCCTCAACCGAGGATTCCTCCCCACTGTGGTTGACAGGGCCCTCAACCGTGTCCAACCCATTTTCCACACTTCTTCCCTCATCCCTTTCCCTCTCTCCCAGAACTGCAACAGGGTTCCCCTTGTTCTCACTTTCCATCCCATCAGCCTCCACATCCAAAGGATCATCCTCCGCCATTTCCACCACCTCCAGCGTGATGCCAGCAACAAAAACATATTCCCCTCCCCTCCCCGTCAGCATTCTGAAGGGATTGTCCACTCCTCCATTACCCCCGACACTTCGTCCCATTCCCACAGCACCTTCCCCTGCAATCACAGGAGGTGTAATACCTGCCCTTTTACCTCCTCTCTCCTCACTATCCAAGGCCCCAAACACTCCTTTCAGGTGAAGCAGCGATTTACTTGTATTTTTTTCAATTACTGTATTCGCTGTTCACAATGTGGTCTCCTCTACACTGGGGAGACCAAACGCAGACTGAGTGACTACTTTGCGGAACACCTCTGCTCAGTCTGAATGCATAATCCCAAGCATCTGGCTGCTTGCTATTTCTACACACCCCCCTGCTCTTATGCCCACATTTCTGCTGCAGTGTTCCAGTGAACATCAACGCAAGCTCGAGGAACAGCACCTCATTTTCCGATTAGGTACACTACAGCCTTGTGTACTGAACACTGAGTTCAGTGATTTCAGAGTATGACTGGCCCTTTTTTATTATTTTATTTTTTTTAGTTTAGTTTAGAGATACAGCACTGAAACAGGCCCTTCGGCCCACCGAGTCTGTGCCGACCATCAACCACCCATTTATACTAATCCTACACTAATTCCATATTCCTAACACATCCCCACCTGTCCCTATATTTCCCTACCACCTACCTATACTAGGGGCAATTTACAATGGCCAATTTACCTACCAACCTGCAAGTCTTTGGCATGTGGGAGGAAACCGGAGCACCCGGAGGAAACCCACGCAGACACAGGGAGAACTTGCAAACTCCACACAGGCAGTACCCAGAATTGAACCCGGGTCGCTGGAGCTGTGAGGCTGCGGTGCTAACCACTGCGCCACTGTGCCGCGCTATTTTTTTTTTAAGAGATACAGCACTGAAACAGGCCCTTCGGCCAACCGAGTCTGTGCCGACCAACAACCACCCATTTATACTAACCCTACAGTAATCCCATATTCCCTACCACCTACCTATACTAGGGGCAATTTAAACCATGGGCCTGCCTTAAACTGTGTTTTTCATGTTTGTGCTTTTGGACAGAGCTGTTCATTATTCTGTCATTAACACTCTCTCTGCATTAATGCTTTGTCTTTCACCACACCATTAGTACACTCTCTTTGCCTTTGCCCCATGACCTCCTTGTCAGTTAATCTCTCTGATCCTCTGTCCAATCACACACCTTCCCTTATATTCTCTTTCCGCCCCACACCCTCACTTTACTTGCTGAAAACCTATTATATTTCTAACCTTTGCCAATTCTGATGAAAGGTCACTGAGCTGAAATGTTAACTCCGCTTCTTTCTCCACAGATGCTGCCAGACCTGCTGAGTATTTCCAGCACTTACTGTTTTTATTCCTGCATAACTTCTCTGCTTTTGTACTCAATGTGTCTATTTATGAAGCCCAAGATCCCATTTGCTTTACTAACTACTCTCTCAATATGTCCTGCCACCTTCATAGACCCCAGGTCCCTCTGTTCCTGCACACTCTTTAAAACTGTGCCATTAAGTATATATTGCCTCTCCCTATTCCTTCTGCCAAATGCATCACCTCACACTTGTCAATATTAAATTCCATCTGCCCATTCTGCTAGCCTGTCTATGTCATGTTGCAAGCAGTTCGTATCATCCTTACTGTTTGCTGCACCTCCAAGTTCACGGGCATTGGCAAGTTTTGAGATTCTACTCTGTATTCCAAGTCATTTATATGTAGCAAAAAAGCAGTGGTCCCAGCACTGACCCTTGGGGAACACCACTGTCTACCATCCTCCAGTCTGAAAAACAACTATTTAATACGACTCGCTGGTTTCTGTTATTAAGCCAATTTTTTTATCCAATTAGACACTGACCCTCCTATTCCATGAGCCTCAATTCTGTTAACCAGCTTTTTATGTGGTACCTTATTAAAATCCATATAAACAACATCCACCACCTTCCCTTCATCAACCTTCTCTGTTACTTCATCAAAGAATTCCATTAGATTAGTCGAGCACAATCTGCCTTTGACAAATCCACACTGACTTTCTTTTAATTAACTCAAACCTCTCCAAGTGTTCGTTGATTCTTTCCCTGATTATTGTTTCTAAAACATGACCCACCACTGATGTTAAACTAACTGGCCTGTAGTTGCCAGGACTGTCCTTATACCCTTTCTTGAATAAGGGCGTCACATTTGCCTATAGATACATAAACAGGAAGAGATTAGCAAAAGTAAACATGGGTCTCTTAGATGCAGAGACAGGAGAAATTATAATGGGGAAAAAGGAAATGGTAGACACATTAAACACATACTTACCTTTCTTCATGGTAGAAAACAAAAAAACTTGCGGAAATAATGGGCACCAAAGGTCCAGTGAGAATAAGGAACTTAAACGAAGTTAGTATCAGCAAAGAAGCAGAACTGGAGAAATTAATGGGACCAAAAGACAAAAAATTCCTTGGACCTGATGGCCTACATCCTACGGTTTTAAAAAGAGGTGGGTGCAGAGATAGTGGACGCACTGGTTTTGATCTTACAGTATTTCTTAGATTCTAGAACAACGCCAATGGATTGGAACTTAGCAAACATAACCCCACTATTCAGGAAAGGAAGGAAGAGAGGAGATAGGGAACCCTTGGCCAGTTAGCCTGACATCAGCAGTAGAGAAAAGGCTAGAATCTGTTATTAGGGATAAGCTATCAGGGAACTTAGAAAATCATAATATGAATAAGCAGCATCAACACAGAATTACGAAAGGGAAACCATGTTTGACAAATCTGTTATTTTTTTTGAGGTTGTACTTAGCAGAGTTGTTAAAGAGGACCCAGTAGATGTAGTGCCCTTGGATTTTCAACATTTTTTAAAGGTTCGAGCTCATTGAGTTTGGGAGGTGGGGCGGGGTTTAATATATTAGCATGGATTGAGGATTGGTTAACGGACAGAAAACAAAGTAGGAACAAATTGATCATTTTTGGTTTGGTAGGGTGTAACCGGTGGCGGGGGGTGGGTGGTGGTGGGTACCACAAAAATCATTGTGTGGGTCTCAGATATTTACAATGTTCATGAATGACTTAGATGAGGGACTGAGTGTAATATATCCAACCTCTGCACCCATTTTATTGCAATTCTTCTGCTGGTCCTTTTTTTTCTCATTTCTTTCTTAATCCCTTTGTGTTTGGTCGGCTGTAATTCCGCCATTCACACCTCCACTAGACATATTTTTCGTTTCTTTACTTGGACCATTACCACTCCCTTTGGCTTTGGACCATGAAACCTTTCGTCATTTAATCTCTCCTGCCTTCCACCCTATCACAGACCTTCCCTTTTGTTCTTCTTCCCACCCTCCCCCTTTCACTTGCTCAAAACTTATTACATTTCTAAACTTCTCAGTCTTGGTGAAAGAACACAGACCTGAAACATTAACTCTGTTTCTCTCTCCACAGACGCTGCCTGACTAGCTGAATATTTCTGGCATTTTCAGTTTTTATTTCTGATTTCCAGCATCCACAGTATTTTGCTTTTGTAATATATCCAAGTTTGCAGTTAGGTGGGAACATAAGTGGTGAGGAGGATGTAAAGAGGCTGCAAATGGATACAGACTGGAAAATGGGATTAGAATAGATAGGCTTGATGGTCGGCACGGACACGGTGGGCCGAAGGGCCTGTTTCTGTGCTGTATAACTCTATGACTCTAAGACTGGCTAAGTGAGTGGACAAGAACATGGCAGATGAAATATAATGTGGAGAAATGTGAAGTTATCCACTTTGGAAGAAAAAATAGAAAAGCAGAATATTTTTTAAATGGTGAGAAACTGAAAAATGTTGGCGTTCGGAGGGATCTGGGTGTCCTTGTACACAAATCAGAGCAAGTTAACATGCAGGCACAACAAGCAATTAGGAAATCAAATGGTATATTAGTCTATATTATAAAGGGGTTGGAGTATAAGAGTAAAGAAGTCTTACTACAATTAAATGGGGCTGTGGTGAGACCACACCTGGAATACTGTGTACAGATTTGGTCCAAAGAAAGATATATTTGCCTTAGAGGGACTGCAGCAAAGGTTTACTAGATTGATTCCTTGGATGAGCGAGTTGGGAGGTTGCCCTATGAAGAGAGATTGATAGACCAGGCCCATATTCCCTGCAATTTAGAATGAGAGATGATCTCACTGAAATGAAATAACATTCTTAGAGGGTTTGACAGGGTAAATGCTAAGAGGCTGTTTCCACCCCCCACCCCCCCAACCTTGGCTGGAGAGTCTAGAACTAGGGGGTCATAGTCTTAGGATAAGAGGTCAACCAGTTAAGATTAAAATGAGGAGAGATTTCTATACTCAGAGGGTTGTGAATCTTTGGAACTCTCTATCCCAGAGAGCTATGGATGCTCAGTCATTGAGTATCTTCAAGGCTGAGCAATAGGTTTTTGGATACTACAGGAATGAAGGAATATGGGGATAATGCGGGAAGGTGGAGTTGAGATTGAGGATCAGACATGATCTCATTGAATGGCAGAGCAGTCTCGAGAAGCTGGATGACCTACTCCTATTTATGTTCAGGCTATTTTACTGTTTCTAGCATTAACCCAATCCCAAGCTCCCATTGCCAAGTCTTAAATTCAATTCTGTAAACTCATTTTCTCCCACAATGTTCTGTGATCTGCACTCACCTGTGCTTTCTCTTTTTTTTCGGTGGAGACAGGACCTGATCATCAGTGGGCACCTTGTGGATGATGGAAGATTCTTTCACTGCAAATTCGTACACCTGGAGAGAGGACAAATGGGTCAGAAAAGCAAGAGCTGGTGCCAGGAACGTAGGAACAGGAGAACGCCATTCAGCCCCTCAAGCTTGTTCTAGCATTCAAGTAGATTATGGCTGATCTATACCTCAACTTCATTTAGCCAGCTTTGCTCCATATCCCTCAATAACTTTACCCTAAAAAAATTTATTGATCTCAGTTGTGAAAGCTCCAACTGACCAGAGCCTTTTAGGGGAGGAAGTTCCAGATTTCCACACCCTTTGTGAGAAATTACTACCCCTAATTGAATGAGGTGATGCAATAAAAACAGGGTATATGAACAGATAATTTGACAAGGCAAGATCAGCCATTCCCCTCAGTCATCAGTCCCATGAACACACTCCAACCTGTCTCTCAGTACCTAGTCCTGTGAACACTGCCCGTATCTGTCTTTCATAGGAACAGCAGGAGGCCATTCAGCCCCCGAGCCTGTTCCGTCATTCAATGAGATCATGACTGATCTTTGACATGATGCCATATTCCGTCCTTAATCCCTTTGGATAACAAAAATCAATCAATTTCAGCATCGATTGCCATTTGCTGAACAAAGTTCCAAACTTCGCCCACCCTTTATGTGTGGACGTGTTTCCTAATTTCACTCCTGAAAGATCTGGCTGTAATTTTTAGACTGTGTCCCTAGTCCTAGAATCTCCTAACAGTAAAAATAGTTTCTATTTACTCCATCTGTTCCCTTTCATATCTTGAAAATTTCATTCAAAACACCCTTTAAGCTTCTAAATTCCAGGAATACAACTCAAGTTTGTTTAATCTCGACTCGTAAATTAACCCTTAGAGTCCAGGTATCATTCTGGAAAGTTTATGCTGCACTCCCTCCAAGGCCACTATATACTTCCGAAGATGTGGTGCCCAGAACTGCTCACAGTAACTCCAGGTGTGGTCTAAACAGGGCTTTTTATAGATGTAGCACGACTTCCAATCCATTATATTCTAATCCTTTAAATAGAAAGACCAGCATTCCATTAGCCTTTTTGATTTTTTTAGTTACCTGCTCATGATTAATGCAGGTGGACCCCTAAGTCTCTTTGGACCATCACTGTTTCTAGCTTTTCACCAGTTAAGAAGTACCCTGTTCTATCCTTTTTAGGTCTAAAGTGGATGAGCTCACATCTGCATACATTGAAATCCATTTGATGCCGCTCATCATTCTGTCATGGGCAAACTCACATATGTGGTTCTACACCCCCTCATCCAAGTCGTTAATAATTTCAGTGAACAGTGAAGCCCCAATATAGATCCTTGTAGGATGCTAGTCACATTCTGCCAATTAGAGCACTGGCCCTCTATCCTGACTGTCTCCCTTCACTCATCCAATTTCCTAACCAGGTCAATAATTTGCCTTCAATTCCATGAGCTGCAACTTCTGAGGGAATTCATCAAATTGCTTCTGGAAGTCCATATAAATAACATTCATAGACACTCCCCGTCCACTACTTCAGTCACCTCTTTCAAAAATTCAATCAGGTTCCTCTGGCATGACCTACCCTTTACAGATCCATGCTGGTTCTCTCTGATCAGCTGAAAACTTTCAAGCTGCTCAGTCATCCTATCCTTAATGATAGACTCTGATGTTGGACTAACTGGTCGAGAATTCCCTATTTACATCTGTCACCTTTCTTAACTGGCAGAGTGCTGTGTGAAATTTTATAATCTAAAAGAACAATTCCCGAATCAAGAGAACTTTGGAAGGTTATAATGATGGCATCTGCAATATTCTTGCCCACCTCCTTTAAAACCCCGGGACGGAAGCCAACCAGTCCTGGGGATTTGTCTCTCTTGACTGCCATTATTTTTTCATGACTGTTACTTTGCTTACATTATTTTTGCTGAGTCCCTGTCCCTGATTCAATATTAGTTTCATTGGAACTTCTGGAATGCTGACCTCTTCCTCTATTGTTAATGCTGACACAAAGTAATTCATAGAATCAAAAAACAACTACAGCACAGAAAGAGGCCATTTGGCCCAACAAGATGCACAGCAGCAGCAGTGTGTACCATCTACAAGATGCACTGCAGCAATGCACCAAGGCTCCTTAGACAGCACCTTCCAAACACGCAGCCTCGACCAACTAGAAGCACAAGGGCAGCAGATGCATGGGAACACCAGCACCTGCAGGTTCCCCTGCAAGCCACACACCATCCTGACTTGGAACTATATCGCCGTTCCTTCACTGTCACTGGGCCAAAATCCTGAAACTCCCTTCCTAACAGCACTGTGGGTGTACCTACCCCACATGGACTGCAGCGGTTCAAGAAGGCAGCTCACCACCACATCTCAAGGGCTTAACCAGCAATGCCCACATCCCATAAACGAACAAATAAAAAACAAGTCCATACCGGTTTCTCTGGAAGAGTCCCATTCTATTTCCCCCCGCCCCCAGCCTTTCTCCACAACCCTGCAAATATTTTCTGTTCAGTTGCTTATCCAATTCCGTTTTGAAAGCCACAATTGAACCTGCCTCCACCACACTCTCAGGCAGCGCATTCCAGATCCGAAACACTCACTGAACCTGCCTCCACCACACTCTCAGACAGTGCATTCCAGATCCTAAACACTCACTGAACCTGCCTCCACCACACTCTCAGACAGTGCATTCCAGATCCTAAACACTCACTGAACCTGCCTCCACCACACTCTCAGACAGTGTACTCCAGATCCTAAACACACACCGAACCTGCCTCCACCACACTCTCAGACAGTGCATTCCAGATCCTAAACACTCACTGAACCTGCCTCCACCACACTCTCAGACAGTGCATTCCAGATCCTAAACACTCACTGAACCTGCCTCCACCACACTCTCAGACAGTGCATTCCAGATCCTAAACACTCACTGAACCTGCCTCCACCACACTCTCAGACAGTGCATTCCAGATCCTAACCACTCACTGAACCTGCCTCCACCACAGTCTCAGACAGTGCATTCCAAACCCCAAACACTCACTGCACCTGCCACCACTGCACTCTCAGGCAGTTCATTCCAGATCCTAAACACTCACTGAACCTGCCTCCACCACACTCTCAGGCAGTGCATTCCAGATCCTAAACACTCACTGAACCTGCCACCACTGCACTCTCAGGCAGTTCATTCCAGATCCTAAACACTCACTGAACCTGCCTCCACCACACTCTCAGACAGTGCATTCCAGATCCTAAACACTCACTGAACCTGCCTCCACCACAGTCTCAGACAGTGCATTCCAGATCCTAAACACTCACTGAACCTGCCTCCACCACACTCTCAGACAGTGCATTCCAGATCCTAAACACTCACTGAACCTGCCTCCACCACACTCTCAGACAGTGCATTCCAGATCCTAAACACTCACTGAACCTGCCTCCACCACACTCTCAGGCAGTGCATTCCAGATCCTAAACACTCACTGAACCTGCCTCCACCACACTCTCAGACAGTGCATTCCAGATCCTAAACACTCACTGAACCTGCCTCCACCACACTCTCAGGCAGTGCATTCCAGATCCTAACTACTCACAGCTTAGAAAAATGCTTTCTCATATCACCTTTGGTTATTTTCCCAATTATTTTAAATCGGTGTTCTCTGGTTCTCAACCCTTCCACCAAGGGCAACAGTTTCTCTCGATCTACTCTGCCCAGACTCTTCATGATTTTGAACACCTTCCATAAGATAAACAGGCCAGGATAAACAGAAACAGGCCATTTGGCCCAATCAGTCCATGTAGGTGTGTATGCTCCACTCAAGCCGCCTCCCACATTTCCTCATCTAAATCTATTCTAACCCTCTATTCCCTTCTCACGTGATTGTCTAGCTTTCCCTTAAATGTATCTATACTATTCACTTCAACCACTCTGTGGTAGCGAGTTCCACATTCCCAACATTCTCTGGGTAAAGAAGTTTCTTCTGAATTCCCTATTGGATTTCTTCTGACTATCTTATATTGATGGCCTCTAGTTATGCTCTTCCCCTTAACAGGAGACATTCTCTATCCACTATCATATCTCCTCCCAACTTTCTCTCCTCCAAGGAAAACAGCCCCAGCTTCTCCAATCTATCGACATAACTGAAGTTCCTCATGGAGCCATCGAAAAATTACAGCACAGAAATAGGCCATTCAGCCCATCGTCTCTGTACCGGCTGAAAGACTAGCCATCCTAGGAACCATCCTCGTAACTCTTTTCCACACCCTCTCTAAAGCCTTCACATCCTTCCTAAAGTGTGGTGCCCAGAATTGGATATACTGAGCGGAATGTTCCCAGTCCTACAGAAATGGACTTGAAGATGGGACCAGGAGGAAGGTAGGACGGGTGGGTGTCATGTCCGTTGGCCAACGAGTTCCTGCCTTTGGTCGCTTTTGCCAGAGGCAGCGTGGAAGCGACAAAGACGACCCGTCCGATAGCAGTGGGTAGCCAATTTGCATATTTAAGTACCCAATTTTGGGCAGATTAGGGACACTGCCGGGATCTTCCCTGTGGCAGATCGGCCCCCCACTGAGGTCAAAGCCTGGCAGGTACTGGCTCACGAGGCCTCCTTCACACACACACCAAATGGAGCCGCATGGGTCAGCAGGCCACAACTGCAGCCACAGGCCATCCTATGAAGCGGCTCTCCTCAACAGGGGTCGTCTGTGGCTACGGTATATATAAACAAAATTGAGATGTCTTCAGAGGGGGCCTTAAGATTGAGGCACCCTCACGTTCCCTCTACCACAGCTGCAGTGCCCACCTCTGCCGGTGAGGCTGTCATTCTTCCAAGGCTTAGGCCCTCTGATTTGGCCTGCAGCCTCAGGAACCCACTCGCTATCCCTAACTGGAAGGCGGGCACAGAGGCAGCAAATTAGGAGGTCACCACCAATGAGACTGCATCAGCAGGTGTGCTGCCAACAAGTGTGGGGTTGGACCCGGAAATGGTGCTGACGTGATTATTTTTAAAGATGTTCAGATTCCATCCAATATTCCAGTTGAGGCTGAACCAGTTTTTATAAAGGTACGTCATAACTTCCTTGCTTTTGTAATCTATGCCTCGATTTATAAAGCTCAGGATCACGTATGCCTTTTTAATCACGTTCTCAACCTGCCCTGCCACTTTCAATGATTTTTGCGCCTTTATCCCCAGGTCCCTCTGTTCCTGCAACCGCTTAAGAATTGCACTCTTTAGTTTATATTGTCTCTCCTCATTCTTCTTTCCAAAATGTATAACTTCACACTTATCTGCATTAAATTTCATCTACCACATGTCTGCCCATTCCACCAGCCTGTCAATATCCTCTTGAAGTCGATCACTATCCTCCTCACAGTTCACAATACTTCCAGGTTTTGTGTCATTTGCAAATTTTGAAATTGTGCCCTGTACACCCAAGTCTAGGTCATTAATATAGATCAAGAAAAGTAGTGGTCTAGTACCGACCCCTGGGAAACACCACTGTATATCTTCCTCCAGTCCAAAACACAATAGCTTATTACTACTCTCTGTTTCCAGTCACTCAGCCAACTTCATATCCATTCTGCCACGGCTTCATTTATTCCATGGGCTTTAACTTTGCTGACAAGCCTATTATGTGGCACTTTATCAAAAACCTTTTACAGTCCAAATATACACATCAACCCTCTCTGTTACCTCATCAAAAAACTCAACCAAGTTAAACAATTATCCAACATGTCCACCATTTACTTATTTTCATTGACAATATCACCACAATCAGTTTTCAAGAGACCCGTTTGCCCCGAATACCCTCCTTTTCTTCATCTAATCATAAAAACGTTCTGTATTGATTTTAATATCCCTTCCAAAAAGTTGATAAAGAGGGAAAAAGAAGATGGACAGTAAACTAGCCAGAAATATAAAAACAGATTGTAAGAGCTTTTATAAGTATATAAAAAGTAAGAGAGTAGCTAAAGTAAGCGTTGGTCCCTTAGAAGTAGAGACAGGAGAAATTATCATGGGGAATGAGGAAATGGCAGAAGCATTGAACAAATATTTAGTGTCTATCTTCACAGTAGAAGACACAAGTTCCATACCAGAAACAGACGGTAACCTCGGGGCTAAAAGGAGTGAGGAAATTAAGGAAATTAATATCAGAGAAAAAGTATTGGAGAAACCCAAGGGACTAAAATTCCACAAATCCCCAGGACCCAACGGCCTACACCCTGGGGTTCTGCAGAGATAATGGATGCATTAGCTATGATTTTCCAAATGTCCTTAGATTCAGGAACGATCCCAAACGATTGGAAGTGGGCAAATGTCACATCACTTTCCAAGAAAGGAGGGAGAAAACAGTAACTACAGGCCAGTCAGCCCAACATCAGTCGCTGGGAAAATGCTGTTTACTATTACTGAGGAAGTCTTAACAATGCACGCAGAAAAGCACAGTATGATTAGAACAAGCCAACATGGTTTTACTGAAGGGAAACCCTGTTTGACAATTTTATTAGAATTTTTTGAGGATGTAACTAGTAGAGTAGATAAAAGGGAACCAGTAGATGTAGTATACCTAGATTTCCAAAAGGCTTTTGATAAGGTGCCGTACAAAAGGTTAATAGGCAAGATAAAGGCTTATGAAGTTGGGGGTAATATATTAGCATGGATAGAGGATTGGTGAATGAACAGGAAGCAAAGAGGGGCATAAACAGAGCATTTTCAAGTTGACAGGCAGTGAAGAGTGCACTGCCAACAGGATCAGTGCTGGGGCCTCAACTATTTACAGTCTATATCAGTAACTTAGATGAAGAGACAGAGAGTAATGTATTTACATTTGTTGATGATACAAAGCAAGGTGAAAAGATAAGCTGTGAGGAGGACACAGAGAGGCTGCAAAGAGATATAGACAGGTTAAGTGAGTGGGCAACAAGATGGCAGATGGAGTATAATGTAGGGAAGTGTGAAGTTATTCATTTTGGCAGTAATAGACAAGTAGAATTTTTTTTTAATTCATTCATGGGATGTGGGCGTCACTGGCCAGGCCAGCATTTATTGCCCATCCCTAATTGCCCTTGAGAAGGTGGTGGTGAGCTGCTGCCTTGAACCGCTGCAGTTCATGTGGGGTAGGTACACCCACAGTGCTGTCAGGAAGGGAGTTCCAGGATTTTGACCCAGCGACAGTGAAGGAACGGCGATATAGTTCCAAGTCAGGGTGGTGTGTGACTTGGAGGGGAACCTGCAGGTGGTGGTGTTCCCATGTATTTGCTGCCCATGTCCTTCTAGTTGGTAGAGGTCGCGGGTTTGGAAGGTGCTGTCTAAGGAGTCTTGGTGCATTGCTGCAGTGCATCTTGTAGATGGTACACACTGCTGCCACCGGGCACGGTGGTGGAGGGAGTGAATGTTTGTAGATGGGGTGCCAATCAAGCGGGCTGCTTTGTCCTGGATGGTGTCGAGCTTCTTGAGTGTTGTTGGAGCTGCACCCATCCAGGCAAGTGGAGAGTATTCCATCACACTCCTGACTTGTGCCTTGTAGATGGTGGACAGGCTTTGGGGAGTCAGGAGGTGAGTTACTCGCCTCAGGATTCCTAGCCTCTGACCTGCTCTTGTCGCCACGGTATTTATATGGCTACTCCAGTTCAGTTTTTGGTCAATGGTAGCCCCTAGGATGTTGATAGTGAGGGATTCAGTGATGGTAATGCTGTTGAATGTCATGGGGAGATGGTTAGATTCTCTCTTGTTGGAGATGGTCATTGCCTGGCACTTAAGTGGCAAGTAACATTTGCGCCACACATCAGCCCAAGCCTTGATATTGTCCAGGTCTTGCTGCATTTCTACACGGACTGTTTCAGTATCTGAGGAGTCACGAATGGTGCTGAACATTGTGCAATCATCAGCGAACATCCCCACTTCTGACTTTATGATTGAAGGAAGGTCATCGATGAAGCAGCTGAAGATGGTTGGGCCTAGGACACTACCCTGAGGAACTCCTGCAGTGATGTCCTGGAGCTCAGATGATTGACCTCCAACAACCACAACCATCTTCCTTTGCGTTAGGTATGACTCCAGCCAGTGGAGGGTTTTCCCCCTGATTCCCATTGACCTCAGTTTTGCTAGGGCTCATTGATGCCATACTCGGTCAAATGCTGCCTTGATGTCAAGGGCAGTCACTCTCACCTCACCTCTTGAGTTCAGCTCTTTTGTCCATGTTTGAACCAAGGCTGTAATGAGGTCAGGAGCTGAGTGGCCCTGGCGGAACCCAAACTGAGCGTCACTGAGTAAGTTATTGCTAAGCAAGTGCTGCTTGATGGCACTGTTGATGACACCTTCCATCACTTTACTGATGATTGAGAGTAGGCTGATGGGGTGGTAATTGGCTGGGTTGGATTGGTCCTGCTTTGTGCGTACAGGACATACCTGGGCAATTTTCCACATTGCAGGGTAGATGCCAGTGTTGTAGCTGTACTGGAGCAGCTTGGTTAGGGGCGCGGGAAGTTCTGGAGCACAGGTCTTCAGTACTATTGTCGGAATATTGTCAGGGCCCATAGCTTTTGCAGTATCCAGTGCCTTCAGTCGTTTCTTGATATCACGCGGAGTGAATCGAATTGGCTGAAGTCTGGCATCTGTGATGCTGGGGACTTCAGGAGGAGGCCGAGATGGATCATCAACTCGGCACTTCTGGCTGAAGATTGTTGCAAATTCTTCAGCCTTATCTTTTGCACTGATGTGCTGGGCTCCCCCATCATTGAGGATGGGGATATTTGTGGAGCCACCTCCTCCAGTTAGTTGTTTAATTGTCCACCACCATTCAAGGCTGGATGTGGCAGGACTGCAGAGCTTTGATCTGATCCGTTGGTTATGGGATCGCTTAGCTCTGTCTATCACATGCTGCTTACGCAGTTTGGCATGCAGATAGTCCTGTGTTGTAGCTTCACCAGGTTGACACCTCATTTTGAGGTATGCCTGGTGCTGCTCCTGGTATGCCCTCCTGCACTCTTCATTGAACCAGGGTTGGTCTCCTGGCTTGATGGTAATGGTAGAGTGGGGGATATGCCGGGCCATGAGGTTACAGATTGTGGTTGAGTACAATTCTGTTGCTGCTGACGGCCCACAGTGCCTCAGGGATGCCCAGTTTTGCATTGCTAGATCTGTTCGAAATCTATCCCATTTAGCACGGTGATAGTGCCACACAACACGACTGACGGTATCCTCGATGTGAAGGTGGGACTTCGTCTCCACAAGGACTGTGCAGTGGTCACTCCTACCAATACTGTCATGGACAGAAGCATCTGCAGCAGGCAGATTGGTGAGGACGAGGTCAAGTATGTTTTTCCCTCGTGTTGGTTCTCCCACCACCTGCCGCAGACCCAGTCTAGCAGCTATGTCCGTTAGGACTCGGCCAGCTCGGTCAGTAGTGGTGCTACCGAGCCACTCTTGGTGATGGACATTGAAGTCCCCCACCCAGAGTACATTTTGTGCCCTTGCCATCCTCAGTGCTTCCTCCAAGTGGTGTTCAACATGGTGGAGTACTGAGTGGATTTCCTTCCCTAAAGGACATTATTGAACCAGATGGGTTTTTACAACAATCGACAATGGTTTCATGGCCATCATTAGACTAGCTTTTAATTCCAGATTTATTAATTAAATTCAAATTCCACCTTCTGCTGTGGTGGGATTTGAACCCATGTCCCCAGAGAAATACCCTGGGTCTCTGGGTTAGTCGTCCAGTGATAATACCACTACGCCACCGCCTCCCCATATTTTTTAATATTTTGTAAAAGATGTGAAACGTATAAGTGTTGCTGTTCAAAGAGACTTGGATGTGTTTGTACAAGGAACACAGAAAGTTAACATGCAGATACAACAAGCAATTAGGAAGGCAAATGACATGTTGGCCTTTATTGCAAGGGAATTGGAGTTCAGGAATAAAGAAGTCTTGCTATAATTGTACAAGGTTTTGGCGAGACCACATCTGGAATATTGTGTGCAGTTTTGGTCTCCACATTTAGGAAAGGATATACTTGCGATGGAGGCGGTACAGCGAAAGTTCACTAAATTGGTCCCTGGGATGAGAGGGTTGCCCTATGATAACAGGCTGAGCAAATTGGGTCTATACTCTCTGGAGTTCAGAAGAATAAGAGGCGATCTCATTGAAACATACAAGATTGTGAAGGAGCTGGATAGGGTAGACACTGAAAGATTGTTTCTGCTGGTCAAGGAGTCTAAAACACGGGGGCACAGTTTCAGGATAAGGGGTCGATCATTCAGGACTGAAATGAGGGGAAATTACTTCACTCAGAGGGTTGTGAATCTTTGGAATTCTCTATCCCAGAGGGTTGTGGATGCTCCATCATTGAATATATTCAAGGCTGAGATGGACAGATTTTTGGGACTGGATTTTGTGCTGGAGGCAGGGTTCCCAGCGACAGGCCGAAAGCGGGGGGAAATTCCTGTCTCTGCCTTTTTGCGCCCCACTCCCACCCCTGGAGGGATCCTCCGGTCTTTTTAAATCAAAGTTTCAGGAAGCGGGATCTCCGTCCCTTTGAAGACTTTAAAGACGGGGATCCCGCCTCCAAGAGCTGTCAGCCAATCAGTGGGCCGGCAGCTCAGCAGTATCGGCAGCGTCACCGGGAGTAGTGGAACTAGCAGAGGCTTCGAACCCAGATCCAGCGCTGGAACCCCGGGACAGAGGTAGGTGAGGCGAGGTCGCCAGGGCGGGTCAGGAAGGTCCCAGCGAGGGGGTGGTGAATTGGTTCCTGGTGGGCATCCTCCATGGGCCACAAATTGCCCATGGAGGAGGGACCCACATCCCCAACCACGCAGGGAGGGCACCTTGTGTTACAAGGCATCCTCCCCACCTGGTGGAAGCGCCCCGCCCACCCCGTCACTAGTAAGATCCCACTGACGGTGGGAAGAGGCCACTAAGGGCCTCACTTGGCCTCTGCGCGGTAAGTCCATCGTTGGTCTACCCTGCCTCCAGGAAGATCACTGGGCGGCGGGGAGACGACGAGCCCTCGCCCCCCACTCACACCCGCCACCTGTCGTGATTCTCTGTGCCCCCCAACCTCCACTCCCGCCTCATGGGGACACAAAACCCAGCCTTTGGTCTCTCAGGTAATCAAGAGATATGGGGAGCGGCGGGAAAGTGGAGTTGAAGCCTAAGATCAGCCATGATAATATTGAATGGTGGAGCAGGATCAACGGGCCATATGGTCTACTCCTGCTCCTATTGCGTTCTTTTGCAAGTTTCTTTTCAGACTCCCATTTTCTAGCTGTTACTGTCTGTTTTATCAATCTTTGCTGTTCTTTGTATCTTTCCCACTCACCAGGATCTGTGCGACTCTTTGTATTATTGTAAGATTTTTCTTTCAGTTTTGTGTTGTCACTGACCTCTTTAGTCATCATGGCTGTTTTTTTTCCCCCAAGTTGAATCCTTGCCTCGAGGGTGTAAACTGCTTTCGTAACACTTTTTTTTTAAACACATCCCACTGACCTTCTGTCATTTTACCTATTAACAGATTTGCCCAGTTTACTGTGGACAGTTTCTGTCTCATTGCATAACCTCAATTTAAAATCTTTGCGGCTGTTTTGTGTTTCTCCCTTTCAAGTACAATGTAGAATTCAATCACATTATGATCACACTGTTAACTAAACCTGGCTCATTACTCATCACTATATCTAATATGGTCTTCCCCCTGCAGGTTCTAGGACATATTGCTGCAGAAAACTATCCTGGGCACACTCAGGAAATTCACTCTCTTTCTGACATTAGCTAATCTGTTTATCCCAATCTATATGAAAATTAAAATCCCCCTTTAAATCCTCTCTGCCTTTGCCACATGCTTGCCTAATCTCTGCATTTATACAACCTACCACTTCAAAGTTGCTGCCAGTTGGCCTTTACACAACTCCCACTACAATCTTAAATCCTTTTCTATTTCTTAATTGTACCCATAAAGTCTCCACTATCTGCTTACCTCTCGTTATATCCTCTATCATTGAAGTGACCTCATACTGAATCCCTAAGGCTACCCCTCCCCCTCTACCATTTTCCCTATCCCTCCTGTTAATTTTATATCCTGGTATATTTAATTCCCAGTGTCGACCATGTTGCAGATACATCTTCGTAATGTCTACCATGTCACACCCTCCAAGTTGAATTTGTGTCTGCAATTCATTCAATGTGTTCCTTACACACCGTGCATTTGTATAAAGATGGCTTATTTGGGCCACACTCCCTGACCTGTCCTTCTGCACCAACGTTTTACTGACATGTTTCTCATTTCTCTCTCCTGTTTAATTATTTACATCATTTCTTTTTTCCTTTACCTGTGTTGGCTAAAGCACAATTTCTGACTGTTACTCTCTTCCCTTCTGCTTGTTTTTGAACTATTATCTACACTACCTTTTCCAGCTGAACCATCCCCCCATTTACTAGTTTAAAGTTTTTGTGACCGCCTGATTTATCTTTTCCGCTGGGACCCTGGTCCCAACCCACTTCAGGAGGAGCCCATCTCAATGGTACAGTTCCTTCCTGTCCCAGTACTGCTACCAGAATCCCATGATAAGAAACTCCTTTTTCTCACACCACTCCTTCAGGTACATGCTGACTTCCCTAATCTGCATAGCCCGGCCCCAATTTGCACATGGAATGGGTAATAATGCAGAGATTATAACCCTTGAGCTCCTGTTCTTTTAGTTCACAGCTCTTGGTACTCTGCCAACAGGATCTCTTGCCTACTCTTCCCTATGTTGTTGATACCAACATGGATCACAATGACTGGATCCTCCCCCTCCCTCTACAATATCCTTTCAAGCCAGTTCCAGAAGTCCCTCACCAGGTAAATAACATACTCTCGATCCTCCTGACAAGAGATGCTATCTGTCCCGACAACGACCACATCAGGCTTCCCCTCCTCTTTTCCACTTTGCACAACTCCCTGTTCCAAGATCCACCTTCTGGCTGCCCTTCAACCAGTCTTTATCCTAATCCTCACAGTTGCAAGTACCTTGTACCTGTTGGATAAGATCAGTTTCTGCGGTTCCTCATTCTCTACCTCACGAGGTTCCCGTAACTCTGTACGTTATAGACACAAAACTCCATTCGGAACCTGTGCCTCTCTACAAGGTCACACCAAAGTCTGGAGCAAACTGTCCAGGTATTCATGCCCCTTCCTTATTTATCAAAGTGTCTCCAACACACAGTCCAGCTCAATGACTCTGAGTCGGAGAGACTCGAGATGGAGACATCTCCTGCACAGTGTACACTCAGGAGAGTCTCGCTGTCCACAAACTCCCATATACTGCAGGAAGACACATAACCAACACTATCATAACTTAGTCGAGAATATTTATAAATAATTGCTTTCTTCTCTGCTTTAACTATCTTTTCAACACACTTACAGCATGTGTGAAAACACTCAACAAATGTTAAATACAGGCACAAACCTACACGAATACTACAAATATTAACGGCAAAAAGGAGCACCGACTTTCTCCTGTACACCGAATTCCCAATAACACCAAATTCTCAAATTTCCACTCCGTTTACAGTGCACCTTGTGCAACAGCTCAGTAACTATTCCCATGAACATTCTCCTGACCTGTCTCTTTGTAACTATTCCCATCAACATTCTCCTGACCTGTCTCTCAGTAACTATTCCCATCAACATTCTCCTGACCTGTCTCTCAGTAACTATTCCCATGACCATTCTCCTGACCTGTCTCTTTGTAACTATTCCCATGAACATTCTCCTGACCTGTCTCTCAGTAACTATTCCCATGACCATTCTCCTGACATGTCTCTCAGTAACTATTCCCATAAACATTCCCCTGACCTGTCTCTCAGTAACTATTCCCATGAACATTCTCCTGACCTGTCTCTCAGTAACTATTCCCATGAACATTCTCCTGACCTGTCTCTCAGTAACTATTCCCATGACCATTCTCCTGACATGTCTCTCAGTAACTATTCCCATGAACATTCTCCTGACCTGTCTCTCAGTAACTATTCCCATGAACATTCTCCTGACCTGTCTCTCAGTAACTATTCCCATGACCATTCTCCTGACATGTCTCTCAGTAACTATTCCCATGAACATTCTCCTGACCTGTCTCTCAGTAACTATTCCCATGACCATTCTCCTGACATGTCTCTCAGTAACTATTCCCATAAACATTCCCCTGACCTGTCTCTCAGTAACTATTCCCATCAATATTCTCCTGACCTGTCTCTCAGTAACTATTCCCATGAAGATTCTCCTGACCTGTCTCTCAGTAACTATTCCCATCAACATTCTCCTGACCTGTCTCTCAGTAACTATTCCCATCAACATTCTCCTGACCTGTCTCTCAGTAACTATTCCCATCAACATTCTCCTGACCTGTCTCTCAGTAACTATTCCCATCAACATTCTCCTGAACTGTCTCTCGGTAACTATTCCCATCAACATTCTCCTGACCTGTCTCTCATTAACTATTCACATCAACATTCTCCTGACCTGTCTCTCAGTAACTATTCCCCTGAACATTCTCCTGACCTGTCTCTCAGTAACTATTCCCATGACCACTCTCCTGACCTGTCTCTCAGTAACTGTTCCCATGAACATTCTCCTGACCTGTCTCTCAGTAACTATTCCCATCAACATTCTCCTGACCTGTCTCTCAGTAACTATTCCCATCAACATTCTCCTGACCTGTCTCTCAGTAACTATTCCCATCAACATTCTCCTGACCTGTCTCTCAGTAACTATTCCCATGAACATTCTCCTGACCTGTCTCTCAGTAACTGTTCCCATGAAATTTCTCCTGACCTGTCTCTCAGTAATTATTCCCATCAAAATTCTCCTGACCTGTCTCTCAGTAATTATTCCCATCAACATTCTCCTGACCTGTCTCTCAGTCAGAATTCCCATCAACATTCTCCTGACCTGTCTCTCAGTAACTATTCCCATGAACAATCTCCTGACCTGTCTCTCAGTAACTATTCCCATGAATATTCTCCTGACCAGTGTCTCAGTAACAATTCCCATGACCATTCTCCTGACCTGTCTCTCAGTAACTGTTCCAGTCAACATTCTCCTGACCTGTCTCTCAGTAACAATTCCCATGACCATTCTCCTGACCTGTCTCTCAGTAACTATTCCCATGAACATTCTCCTGACCTGTCTCTCAGTAACTATTCCCATGAATATTCTCCTGACCTGTCTCTCAGTAACTATTCCCATGAATATTCTCCTGACCAGTCTCTCAGTAACAATTCCCATGACCATTCTCCTGACCTGTCTCTCAGTCACTATTCCCATGAACATTCTCCTGACCTGTCTCTCAGTAACAATTCCCATGACCATTCTCCTGACCTGTCTCTCAGTCACTATTCCCATGAACATTCTCCTGACCTGTCTCTCAGTAACTATTCCCATGAACATTCTCCTGACCTGTCTCTCAGTAACTATTCCCATGAACATTCTCCTGACCTGTCTCTCAGTAACTATTCCCATGAATATTCTCCTGACCAGTCTCTCAGTAACAATTCCCATGAACATTCTCCTGACCTGTCTCTCAGTCACTATTCCCATGAACATTCTCCTGACCTGTCTCTCAGTAACTGTTCCCATGACCATTCTCCTGACCTGTCTCTCAGTAACTATTCCCATGAACATTCTCCTGACCTGTCTCTCAGTAACTATTCCCATGAACATTCTCCTGACCTGTCTCTCAGTAACTGTTCCCATGAACATTCTCCTGACCTGTCTCTCAGTAACTGTTCCCATGAACATTCTCCTGACCTGTCTCTCAGTAACTATTCCCATGAACATTCTCCTGACCTGTCTCTCAGTAACTGTTCCCATGAACATTCTCCTGACCTGTCTCTCAGTAACTGTTCCCATGAACATTCTCCTGACCTGTCTCTCAGTAACTATTCCCATGAACATTCTCCTGACCTGTCTCTCAGTAACTATTCCCATGAACATTCTCCTGACCTGTCTCTCAGTAACTATTCCCATGACCATTCTCCTGACATGTCTCTCAGTAACTATTCCCATAAACATTCCCCTGACCTGTCTCTCAGTAACTATTCCCATCAATATTCTCCTGACCTGTCTCTCAGTAACTATTCCCATGAACATTCTCCTGACCTGTCTCTCAGTAACTATTCCCATCAACATTCTCCTGACCTGTCTCTCAGTCACTATTCCCATCAACATCCTCCTGACCTGTCTCTCAGTAACTATTCCCATCAACATTCTCCTGACCTGTCTCTCAGTAACTATTCCCATCAACATTCTCCTGAACTGTCTCTCAGTAACTATTCCCATCAACATTCTCCTGACCTGTCTCTCATTAACTATTCCCATCAACATTCTCCTGACCTGTCTCTCAGTAACTATTCCCATGAACATTCTCCTGACCTGTCTCTCAGTAACTATTCCCATGACCACTCTCCTGACCTGTCTCTCAGTAACTGTTCCCATGAACATTCTCCTGACCTGTCTCTCAGTAACTATTCCCATGAATATTCTCCTGACCAGTCTCTCAGTAACAATTCCCATGAACATTCTCCTGACCTGTCTCTCAGTCACTATTCCCATGAACATTCTCCTGACCTGTCTCTCAGTAACTGTTCCCATGACCATTCTCCTGACCTGTCTCTCAGTAACTATTCCCATGAACATTCTCCTGACCTGTCTCTCAGTAACTATTCCCATGAACATTCTCCTGACCTGTCTCTCAGTAACTGTTCCCATGAACATTCTCCTGACCTGTCTCTCAGTAACTGTTCCCATGAACATTCTCCTGACCTGTCTCTCAGTAACTATTCCCATGAACATTCTCCTGACCTGTCTCTCAGTAACTGTTCCCATGAACATTCTCCTGACCTGTCTCTCAGTAACTGTTCCCATGAACATTCTCCTGACCTGTCTCTCAGTAACTATTCCCATGAACATTCTCCTGACCTGTCTCTCAGTAACTATTCCCATGAACATTCTCCTGACCTGTCTCTCAGTAACTATTCCCATGACCATTCTCCTGACATGTCTCTCAGTAACTATTCCCATAAACATTCCCCTGACCTGTCTCTCAGTAACTATTCCCATCAATATTCTCCTGACCTGTCTCTCAGTAACTATTCCCATGAACATTCTCCTGACCTGTCTCTCAGTAACTATTCCCATCAACATTCTCCTGACCTGTCTCTCAGTCACTATTCCCATCAACATCCTCCTGACCTGTCTCTCAGTAACTATTCCCATCAACATTCTCCTGACCTGTCTCTCAGTAACTATTCCCATCAACATTCTCCTGAACTGTCTCTCAGTAACTATTCCCATCAACATTCTCCTGACCTGTCTCTCATTAACTATTCCCATCAACATTCTCCTGACCTGTCTCTCAGTAACTATTCCCATGAACATTCTCCTGACCTGTCTCTCAGTAACTATTCCCATGACCACTCTCCTGACCTGTCTCTCAGTAACTGTTCCCATGAACATTCTCCTGACCTGTCTCTCAGTAACTATTCCCATCAACATTCTCCTGACCTGTCTCTCAGTAACTATTCCCATCAACATTCTCCTGACCTGTCTCTCAGTAACTATTCCCATCAACATTCTCCTGACCTGTCTCTCAGTAACTATTCCCATGAACATTCTCCTGACCTGTCTCTCAGTAACTGTTCCCATGAACATTCTCCTGACCTGTCTCTCAGTAATTATTCCCACCAAAATTCTCCTGACCTGTCTCTCAGTAATTATTCCCATCAACATTCTCCTGACCTGTCTCTCAGTCAGAATTCCCATCAACATTCTCCTGACCTGTCTCTCAGTAACTATTCCCATGAACATTCTCCTGACCTGTCTCTCAGTAACTATTCCCATGAATATTCTCCTGACCAGTCTCTCAGTAACAATTCCCATGACCATTCTCCTGACCTGTCTCTCAGTAACTGTTCCAGTCAACATTCTCCTGACCTGTCTCTCAGTAACAATTCCCATGACCATTCTCCTGACCTGTCTCTCAGTCACTATTCCCATGAACATTCTCCTGACCTGTCTCTCAGTAACTATTCCCATGAACATTCTCCTGACCTGTCTCTCAGTAACTATTCCCATGAACATTCTCCTGACCTGTCTCTCAGTAACTATTCCCATGACCATTCTCCTGACATGTCTCTCAGTAACTATTCCCATAAACAGTCCCCTGACCTGTCTCTCAGTAACTATTCCCATCAATATTCTCCTGACCTGTCTCTCAGTAACTATTCCCATGAAGATTCTCCTGACCTGTCTCTCAGTAACTATTCCCATCAACATTCTCCTGACCTGTCTCTCAGTAACTATTCCCATCAACATTCTCCTGACCTGTCTCTCAGTAACTATTCCCATCAACATTCTCCTGACCTGTCTCTCAGTAACTATTCCCATCAACATTCTCCTGAACTGTCTCTCGGTAACTATTCCCATCAACATTCTCCTGACCTGTCTCTCATTAACTATTCACATCAACATTCTCCTGACCTGTCTCTCAGTAACTATTCCCCTGAACATTCTCCTGACCTGTCTCTCAGTAACTATTCCCATGACCACTCTCCTGACCTGTCTCTCAGTAACTGTTCCCATGAACATTCTCCTGACCTGTCTCTCAGTAACTATTCCCATCAACATTCTCCTGACCTGTCTCTCAGTAACTATTCCCATCAACATTCTCCTGACCTGTCTCTCAGTAACTATTCCCATCAACATTCTCCTGACCTGTCTCTCAGTAACTATTCCCATGAACATTCTCCTGACCTGTCTCTCAGTAACTGTTCCCATGAAATTTCTCCTGACCTGTCTCTCAGTAATTATTCCCATCAAAATTCTCCTGACCTGTCTCTCAGTAATTATTCCCATCAACATTCTCCTGACCTGTCTCTCAGTCAGAATTCCCATCAACATTCTCCTGACCTGTCTCTCAGTAACTATTCCCATGAACAATCTCCTGACCTGTCTCTCAGTAACTATTCCCATGAATATTCTCCTGACCAGTGTCTCAGTAACAATTCCCATGACCATTCTCCTGACCTGTCTCTCAGTAACTGTTCCAGTCAACATTCTCCTGACCTGTCTCTCAGTAACAATTCCCATGACCATTCTCCTGACCTGTCTCTCAGTCACTATTCCCATGAACATTCTCCTGACCTGTCTCTCAGTAACTATTCCCATGAACATTCTCCTGACCTGTCTCTCAGTAACTATTCCCATGAATATTCTCCTGACCAGTCTCTCAGTAACAATTCCCATGACCATTCTCCTGACCTGTCTCTCAGTCACTATTCCCATGAACATTCTCCTGACCTGTCTCTCAGTAACAATTCCCATGACCATTCTCCTGACCTGTCTCTCAGTCACTATTCCCATGAACATTCTCCTGACCTGTCTCTCAGTAACTATTCCCATGAACATTCTCCTGACCTGTCTCTCAGTAACTATTCCCATGAACATTCTCCTGACCTGTCTCTCAGTAACTATTCCCATGAATATTCTCCTGACCAGTCTCTCAGTAACAATTCCCATGAACATTCTCCTGACCTGTCTCTCAGTCACTATTCCCATGAACATTCTCCTGACCTGTCTCTCAGTAACTGTTCCCATGACCATTCTCCTGACCTGTCTCTCAGTAACTATTCCCATGAACATTCTCCTGACCTGTCTCTCAGTAACTATTCCCATGAACATTCTCCTGACCTGTCTCTCAGTAACTGTTCCCATGAACATTCTCCTGACCTGTCTCTCAGTAACTGTTCCCATGAACATTCTCCTGACCTGTCTCTCAGTAACTATTCCCATGAACATTCTCCTGACCTGTCTCTCAGTAACTATTCCCATGAACATTCTCCTGACCTGTCTCTCAGTAACTATTCCCATGACCATTCTCCTGACATGTCTCTCAGTAACTATTCCCATAAACATTCCCCTGACCTGTCTCTCAGTAACTATTCCCATCAATATTCTCCTGACCTGTCTCTCAGTAACTATTCCCATGAACATTCTCCTGACCTGTCTCTCAGTAACTATTCCCATCAACATTCTCCTGACCTGTCTCTCAGTCACTATTCCCATCAACATCCTCCTGACCTGTCTCTCAGTAACTATTCCCATCAACATTCTCCTGACCTGTCTCTCAGTAACTATTCCCATCAACATTCTCCTGAACTGTCTCTCAGTAACTATTCCCATCAACATTCTCCTGACCTGTCTCTCATTAACTATTCCCATCAACATTCTCCTGACCTGTCTCTCAGTAACTATTCCCATGAACATTCTCCTGACCTGTCTCTCAGTAACTATTCCCATGACCACTCTCCTGACCTGTCTCTCAGTAACTGTTCCCATGAACATTCTCCTGACCTGTCTCTCAGTAACTATTCCCATCAACATTCTCCTGACCTGTCTCTCAGTAACTATTCCCATCAACATTCTCCTGACCTGTCTCTCAGTAACTATTCCCATCAACATTCTCCTGACCTGTCTCTCAGTAACTATTCCCATGAACATTCTCCTGACCTGTCTCTCAGTAACTGTTCCCATGAACATTCTCCTGACCTGTCTCTCAGTAATTATTCCCACCAAAATTCTCCGGACCTGTCTCTCAGTAATTATTCCCATCAACATTCTCCTGACCTGTCTCTCAGTCAGAATTCCCATCAACATTCTCCTGACCTGTCTCTCAGTAACTATTCCCATGAACATTCTCCTGACCTGTCTCTCAGTAACTATTCCCATGAATATTCTCCTGACCAGTCTCTCAGTAACAATTCCCATGACCATTCTCCTGACCTGTCTCTCAGTAACTGTTCCAGTCAACATTCTCCTGACCTGTCTCTCAGTAACAATTCCCATGACCATTCTCCTGACCTGTCTCTCAGTCACTATTCCCATGAACATTCTCCTGACCTGTCTCTCAGTAACTATTCCCATGAACATTCTCCTGACCTGTCTCTCAGCAACTATTCCCATGAATATTCTCCTGACCAGTCTCTCAGTAACAATTCCCATGACCATTCTCCTGACCTGTCTCTCAGTCACTATTCCCATGAACATTCTCCTGACCTGTCTCTCAGTAACAATTCCCATGACCATTCTCCTGACCTGTCTCTCAGTCACTATTCCCATGAACATTCTCCTGACCTGTCTCTCAGTAACTATTCCCATGAACATTCTCTTGACCTGTCTCTCAGTAACTATTCCCATGAACATTCTCCTGACCTGTCTCTCAGTAACTATTCCCATGAATATTCTCCTGACCAGTCTCTCAGTAACAATTCCCATGAACATTCTCCTGACCTGTCTCTCAGTCACTATTCCCATGAACATTCTCCTGACCTGTCTCTCAGTAACTGTTCCCATGACCATTCTCCTGACCTGTCTCTCAGTAACTATTCCCATGAACATTCTCCTGACCTGTCTCTCAGTAACTATTCCCATGACCATTCTCCTGACATGTCTCTCAGTAACTATTCCCATGAACATTCTCCTGACCTGTCTCTCAGTAACTGTTCCCATGAACATTCTCCTGACCTGTCTCTCAGTAACTATTCCCATGACCATTCTCCTGACATGTCTCTCAGTAACTATTCCCATGAACATTCTCCTGACCTGTCTCTCAGTAACGATTCCCATCAACATTCTCCTGACCTGTCTCTCAGTAACTATTCCCATGAACATTCTCCTGACCTGTCTCTCAGTAACTATTCCCATCAACATTCTCCTGACCTGTCTCTCAGTAATTATTCCCATCAACATTCTCCTGACCTGTCTCTCAGTAACTATTCCCATGAACATTCTCCTGACCTGTCTCTCAGTAATTATTCCCATCAAAATTCTCCTGACCTGTCTCTCAGTAACTGTTCCCACGAACATTCTCCTGACCTGTCTCTCAGTAACTATTCCCATGAACATTCTCCTGACCTGTCTCTCAGTAACTATTCCCATCAACATTCTCCTGACCTGTCTCTCAGTAACTATTCCCATGAACATTCTCCTGACCTGTGCTCAGTAACTATTCCCATCAACATTCTCCTGACCTGTCTCTCAGAAACTATTCCCATGAACATTCTCCTGACCTGTCTCTCAGTAACTATTCCCGTCAACATTCTCCTGACCTGTCTCTCAGTAACTATTCACATGAACATTCTCCTGACCTGTCTCTCAGTAACTATTCCCATGAACATTCTCCTGACCTGTCTCTCAGTAACTGTTCCCATGAACATTCTCCTGACCTGTCTCTCAGTAACTATTCCCATGAACATTCTCCTGACCTGTCTCTCAGTCACTGTTCCCATGAACATTCTCCTGACCTGTCTCTCAGTAACTATTCCCATGAACATTCTCCTGACCTGTCTCTCAGTCACTATTCCCATGAACATTCTCCTGACCTGTCTCTCAGTAACTATTCCCATGATCATTCTCCTGACCTGTCTCTCAGTAACTGTTCCCATGAACATTCTCCTGACCTGTCTCTCAGTAACTATTCCCATGAACATTCTCCTGACCTGTCTCTCAGTAACTGTTCCCATGAACATTCTCCTGACCTGTCTCTCAGTAACTATTCCCACGAACATTCTCCTGACCTGTCTCTCAGTAACTATTCCCATGAACATTACCCTGACCTGTCTCTCAGTAACTGTTCCCATGAACATTCTCCTGACCTGTCTCTCAGTAACTATTCCCACGAACATTCTCCTGACCTGTCTCTCAGTAACTATTCCCATGAACATTACCCTGACCTGTCTCTCAGTAACTATTCCCATGAACATTCTCCTGACCTGTCTCTCAGTAACTATTCCCATGAATATTCTCCTGACCAGTCTCTCAGTAACAATTCCCATGACCATTCTCCTGACCTGTCTCTCAGTCACTATTCCCATGACCATTCTCCTGACCTGTCTCTCAGTAACAATTCCCGTCAACATTCTCCTGACCTGTCTCTCAGTCACTATTCCCATGAACATTCTCCTGACCTGTCTCTCAGTAACTATTCCCATGAACATTCTCCTGACCTGTCTCTCAGTAACTGTTCCCATGAACATTCTCCTGACCTGTCTCTCAGTAACTATTCCCATGAACATTCTCCTGACCTGTCTCTCAGTCACTATTCCCATGACCATTCTCCTGACCTGTCTCTCAGTAACAATTCCCGTCAACATTCTCCTGACCTGTCTCTCAGTCACTATTCCCATGAACATTCTCCTGACCTGTCTCTCAGTAACTATTCCCATGAACATTCTCCTGACCTGTCTCTCAGTAACTATTCCCATGAACATTCTCCTGACCTGTCTCTCAGTAACTATTCCCATGAATATTCTCCTGACCAGTCTCTCAGTAACAATTCCCATGACCATTCTCCTGACCTGTCTCTCAGTCACTATTCCCATGAACATTCTCCTGACCTGTCTCTCAGTAACTATTCCCATGAACATTCTCCTGACCTGTCTCTCAGTAACTGTTCCCATGAACATTCTCCTGACCTGTCTCTCAGTAACTGTTCCCATGACCATTCTCCTGACCTGTCACTCAGTAACGATTCCCATCAACATTCTCCTGACCTGTCTCTCAGTAACTATTCCCATGAACATTCTCCTGACCTGTCTCTCAGTAACTGTTCCCATGAACATTCTCCTGACCTGTCTCTCAGTAACTATTCCCATGAACATTCTCCTGACCTGTCTCTCAGTAACTATTCCCATGAATATTCTCCTGACCAGTCTCTCAGTAACAATTCCCATGACCATTCTCCTGACCTGTCTCTCAGTCACTATTCCCATGACCATTCTCCTGACCTGTCTCTCAGTAACAATTCCCGTCAACATTCTCCTGACCTGTCTCTCAGTCACTATTCCCATGAACATTCTCCTGACCTGTCTCTCAGTAACTATTCCCATGAACATTCTCCTGACCTGTCTCTCAGTAACTGTTCCCATGAACATTCTCCTGACCTGTCTCTCAGTAACTGTTCCCATGACCATTCTCCTGACCTGTCACTCAGTAACGATTCCCATCAACATTCTCCTGACCTGTCTCTCAGTAACTATTCCCATGAACATTCTCCTGACCTGTCTCTCAGTAACTGTTCCCATGACCATTCTCCTGACCTGTCACTCAGTAACGATTCCCATCAACATTCTCCTGACCTGTCACTCAGTAACGATTCCCATGAACATTCTCCTGACCTGTCTCTCAGTCACTATTCCCATGAACATTCTCCTGACCTGTCTCTCAGTAACTGTTCCCATGACCATTCTCCTGACCTGTCTCTCAGTCACTATTCCCATGAACATTCTCCTGACCTGTCTCTCAGTAACTGTTCCCATCAACATTCTCCTGACCTGTCTCTCAGTAACTGTTCCCATGACCATTCTCCTGACCTGTCTCTCAGTAACTATTCCCATGAACATTCTCCTGACCTGTCTCTCAGTAACTGTTCCCATGAACATTCTCCTGACCTGTCTCTCAGTAACTGTTCCCATCAACATTCTCCTGACCTGTCTCTCAGTAACTGTTCCCATGACCATTCTCCTGACCTGTCTCTCAGTAACTATTCCCATGAACATTCTCCTGACCTGTCTCTCAGTAACTGTTCCCATGACCATTCTCCTGACCTGTCTCTCAGTCACTATTCCCATGAACATTCTCCTGACCTGTCTCTCAGTAACTGTTCCCATCAACATTCTCCTGACCTGTCTCTCAGTAACTGTTCCCATGACCATTCTCCTGACCTGTCTCTCAGTAACTGTTCCCATGAACATTCTCCTGACCTGTCTCTCAGTAACTATTCCCATGAACATTCTCCTGACCTGTCTCTCAGTAACTATTCCCATGAACATTCTCCTGACCTGTCTCTCAGTAACTGTTCCCATGAACATTCTCCTGACCTGTCTCTCAGTAACTGTTCCCATGAACATTCTCCTGACCTGTCTCTCAGTAACTGTTCCCATGACCATTCTCCTGACCTGTCACTCAGTAACGATTCCCATCAACATTCTCCTGACCTGTCTCTCAGTAACTATTCCCATGAACATTCTCCTGACCTGTCTCTCAGTAACTATTCCCATGAACATTCTCCTGACCTGTCTCTCAGTAACTGTTCCCATGAACATTCTCCTGACCTGTCTCTCAGTAACTGTTCCCATGACCATTCTCCTGACCTGTCACTCAGTAACGATTCCCATCAACATTCTCCTGACCTGTCACTCAGTAACGATTCCCATGAACATTCTCCTGACCTGTCTCTCAGTCACTATTCCCATGAACATTCTCCTGACCTGTCTCTCAGTAACTGTTCCCATGACCATTCTCCTGACCTGTCACTCAGTAACGATTCCCATCAACATTCTCCTGACCTGTCTGTCAGTAACAATTCCCATGAACATTCTCCTGACCTGTCACTCAGTCACTATTCCCATGAACATTCTCCTGACCTGTCTCTCAGTAACTGTTCCCATCAACATTCTCCTGACCTGTCTCTCAGTAACTGTTCCCATGACCATTCTCCTGACCTGTCACTCAGTAACTGTTCCCATGAACATTCTCCTGACCTGTCACTCAGTAACTATTCCCATGAACATTCTCCTGACCTGTCTCTCAGTAACTGTTCCCATGACCATTCTCCTGACCTGTCACTCAGTAACGATTCCCATCAACATTCTCCTGACCTGTCTCTCAGTATCAATTCCCATGAACATTCTCCTGACCTGTCACTCAGTCACTATTCCCATGAACATTCTCCTGACCTGTCTCTCAGTAACTGTTCCCATGACCATTCTCCTGACCTGTCACTCAGTAACTGTTCCCATGACCATTCTCCTGACCTGTCACTCAGTAACTGTTCCCATGACCATTCTCCTGACCTGTCACTCAGTAACGATTCCCATCAACATTCTCCTGACCTGTCTCTCAGTAACTATTCCCATGAACATTCTCCTGACCTGTCTCTCAGTAACTGTTCCCATGACCATTCTCCTGACCTGTCACTCAGTAACTGTTCCCATGAACATTCTCCTGACCTGTCTCTCAGTAACTATTCCCATGAACATTCTCCTGACCCGTCTCTCAGTAACTATTCCCATGAACATTCTCCTGACCTGTCTCTCAGTAACTATTCCCATCAACATTCTCCTGACCTGTCTCTCAGTAACTATTCCCATGACCATTCTCCTGACCTGTCACTCAGTAACTGTTCCCATGACCATTCTCCTGACCTGTCACTCAGTAACTGTTCCCATGACCATTCTCCTGACCTGTCTCTCAGTAACTATTCCCATCAACATTCTCCTGACCTGTCTCTCAGTAACTATTCCCATGAACATTCTCCTGACCTGTCTCTCAGTAACTATTCCCGTCAACATTCTCCTGACCTGTCTCTCAGTAACTATTCCCGTCAACATTCTCCTGGCCTGTCTCTCAGTAACGATTCCCATCAACATTCTCCTGACCTGTCTCTCAGTAACTATTCCCATGAACATTCTCCTGACCTGTCTCTCAGTAACTATTCCCGTCAACATTCTCCTGACCTGTCTCTCAGTAACTATTCCCGTCAACATTCTCCTGGCCTGTCTCTCAGTAACGATTCCCATCAACATTCTCCTGACCTGTCTCTCAGTAACTATTCCCATGAACATTCTCCTGACCTGTCTCTCAGTAACTATTCCCATCAACATTCTCCTGACCTGTCTCTCAGTAACTATTCCCATGAACATTCTCCTGACCTGTCTCTCAGTAACTATTCCCGTCAACATTCTCCTGACCTGTCTCTCAGTAACTATTCCCGTCAACATTCTCCTGGCCTGTCTCTCAGTAACGATTCCCATCAACATTCTCCTGACCTGTCTCTCAGTAACTATTCCCATGAACATTCTCCTGACCTGTCTCTCAGTAACTATTCCCATCAACATTCTCCTGACCTGTCTCTCAGTAACTATTCCCATGAACATTCTCCTGACCTGTCTCTCAGTAACTGTTCCCATGACCATTCTCCTGACCTGTCACTCAGTAACTGTTCCCATGACCATTCTCCTGACCTGTCTCTCAGTAACTATTCCCATCAACATTCTCCTGACCTGTCTCTCAGTAACTATTCCCGTCAACATTCTCCTGGCCTGTCTCTCAGTAACGATTCCCATCAACATTCTCCTGACCTGTCTCTCAGTAACAATTCCCATGAACATTCTCCTGACCTGTCTCTCAGTAACTATTCCCGTCAACATTCTCCTGACCTGTCTCTCAGTAACTATTCCCGTCAACATTCTCCTGACCTGTCTCTCAGTAACTATTCCCATGAACATTCTCCTGACCTGTCTCTCAGTAACTGTTCCCATGAACATTCTCCTGACCTGTCTCTCAGTAACTATTCCCATGAACATTCTCCTGACCTGTCTCTCAGTAACTGTTCCCATGAACATTCTCCTGACCTGTCTCTCAGTAACTATTCCCGTCAACATTCTCCTGACCTGTCTCTCAGTAACTGTTCCCATGAACATTCTCCTGACCTGTCTCTCAGTAACTGTTCCCATGAACATTCTCCTGACCTGTCTCTCAGTAACTATTCCCATGAACATTCTCCTGACCTGTCTCTCAGTAACTGTTCCCATGAACATTCTCCTGACCTGTCTCTCAGTAACTATTCCCGTCAACATTCTCCTGACCTGTCTCTCAGTAACTGTTCCCATGAACATTCTCCTGACCTGTCTCTCAGTAACTGTTCCCATGAACATTCTCCTGACCTGTCTCTCAGTAACTATTCCCATGAACATTCTCCTGACCTGTCTCTCAGTAACTGTTCCCATGAACATTCTCCTGACCTGTCTCTCAGTAACTATTCCCATGAACATTCTCCTGACCTGTCTCTCAGTAACTATTCCCGTCAACATTCTCCTGACCTGTCTCTCAGTAACTGTTCCCATGAACATTCTCCTGACCTGTCTCTCAGTAACTGTTCCCATGAACATTCTCCTGACCTGTCTCTCAGTAACTATTCCCATGAACATTCTCCTGACCTGTCTCTCAGTAACTATTCCCATGAACATTCTCCTGACCTGTCTCTCAGTAACTGTTCCCATGAACATTCTCCTGACCTGTCTCTCAGTAACTGTTCCCATGAACATTCTCCTGACCTGTCTCTCAGTAACTATTCCCGTCAACATTCTCCTGACCTGTCTCTCAGTAACTGTTCCCATGAACATTCTCCTGACCTGTCTCTCAGTAACTGTTCCCATGAACATTCTCCTGACCTGTCTCTCAGTAACTATTCCCATAAACATTCTCCTGACCTGTCTCTCAGTAACTATTCCCATGAACATTCTCCTGACCTGTCTCTCAGTAACTATTCCCATGAACATTCTCCTGGCCTGTCTCTCAGTAACTATTCCCATGAACATTCTCCTGACCTGTCTCTCAGTAACTGTTCCCATGAACATTCTCCTGACCTGTCTCTCAGTAACTGTTCCCATGAACATTCTCCTGACCTGTCTCTCAGTAACTATTCCCATGAACATTCTCCTGACCTGTCTCTCAGTAACTGTTCCCATGAACATTCTCCTGACCTGTCTCTCAGTAACTATTCCCATGAACATTCTCCTGACCTGTCTCTCAGTAACTGTTCCCATGAACATTCTCCTGACCTGTCTCTCAGTAACTGTTCCCATGAACATTCTCCTGACCTGTCTCTCAGTAACTATTCCCATGAACATTCTCCTGACCTGTCTCTCAGTAACTGTTCCCATGAACATTCTCCTGACCTGTCTCTCAGTAACTATTCCCATGAACATTCTCCTGACCTGTCTCTCAGTAACTATTCCCATCAACATTCTCCTGACCTGTCTCTCAGTAACTATTCCCATCAACATTCTCCTGACCTGTCTCTCAGTCACTATTCCCATGAACATTCTCCTGACCTGTCTCTCAGTAACTATTCCCGTCAACAATCTCCTGACCTGTCTCTCAGTAACTATTCCCATCAACATTCTCCGGACCTGTCTCTCAGTAACTGTTCCCATAAACATTCCCCTGACCTGTCTCTCAGTAACTATTCCCATGAACATTCTCCTGACCTGTCTCTCAGTAACTATTCCCATGAACATTCTCCTGACCTGTCTCTCAGTAACTATTCCCGTCAACATTCTCCTGACCTGTCTCTCAGTAACTATTCCCGTCAACATTCTCCTGACATGTCTCTCAGTAACTGTTCCCATCAACATTCTCCTGACATGTCTCTCAGTAACTGTTCCCATCAACATTCTCCGGACCTGTCTCTCAGTAACTATTCCCGTCAACATTCTCCTGGCCTGTCTCTCAGTAACGATTCCCATCAACATTCTCCTGACCTGTCTCTCAGTAACAATTCCCATGAACATTCTCCTGACCTGTCTCTCAGTAACTATTCCCGTCAACATTCTCCTGACCTGTCTCTCAGTAACTATTCCCGTCAACATTCTCCTGACCTGTCTCTCAGTAACTATTCCCATGAACATTCTCCTGACCTGTCTCTCAGTAACTATTCCCATGAACATTCTCCTGACCTGTCTCTCAGTAACTGTTCCCATGAACATTCTCCTGACCTGTCTCTCAGTAACTATTCCCGTCAACATTCTCCTGACCTGTCTCTCAGTAACTGTTCCCATGAACATTCTCCTGACCTGTCTCTCAGTAACTGTTCCCATGAACATTCTCCTGACCTGTCTCTCAGTAACTATTCCCATGAACATTCTCCTGACCTGTCTCTCAGTAACTGTTCCCATGAACATTCTCCTGACCTGTCTCTCAGTAACTATTCCCATGAACATTCTCCTGACCTGTCTCTCAGTAACTGTTCCCATGAACATTCTCCTGACCTGTCTCTCAGTAACTATTCCCGTCAACATTCTCCTGACCTGTCTCTCAGTAACTGTTCCCATGAACATTCTCCTGACCTGTCTCTCAGTAACTGTTCCCATGAACATTCTCCTGACCTGTCTCTCAGTAACTATTCCCATAAACATTCTCCTGACCTGTCTCTCAGTAACTATTCCCATGAACATTCTCCTGACCTGTCTCTCAGTAACTATTCCCATGAACATTCTCCTGACCTGTCTCTCAGTAACTGTTCCCATGAACATTCTCCTGACCTGTCTCTCAGTAACTGTTCCCATGAACATTCTCCTGACCTGTCTCTCAGTAACTGTTCCCATGAACATTCTCCTGACCTGTCTCTCAGTAACTCTTCCCGTCAACATTCTCCTGACCTGTCTCTCAGTAACTATTCCCGTCAACATTCTCCTGACCTGTCTCTCAGTAACTATGCCCATCAACATTCTCCTGACCTGTCTCTCAGTAACTGTTCCCATCAACATTCTCCTGACCTGTCTCTCAGTAACTATTCCCATGAACATTCTCCTGACCTGTCTCTCAGTAACTGTTCCCATCAACATTCTCCTGACCTGTCTCTCAGTAACTATTCCCATCAACATTCTCCTGACCTGTCTCTCAGTAACTATTCCCGTCAACTTTCTCCTGACCTGTCTCTCAGTAACTGTTCCCATCAACATTCTCCGGACCTGTCTCTCAGTAACTGTTCCCATAAACATTCCCCTGACCTGTCTCTCAGTAACTATTCCCATGAACATTCTCCTGACCTGTCTCTCAGTAACTATTCCCATGAACATTCTCCTGACCTGTCTCTCAGTAACTATTCCCATGAACATTCTCTTGACCTGTCTCTCAGTAACTATGCCCATCAACATTCTCCTGACCTGTCTCTCAGTAACTATTCCCATCAACATTCTCCTGACCTGTCTCTCAGTCACTATTCCCATGAACATTCTCCTGACCTGTCTCTCAGTAACTATTCCCGTCAACATTCTCCTGACCTGTCTCTCAGTAACTATTCCCATCAACATTCTCCGGACCAGTCTCTCAGTAACTGTTCCCATAAACATTCCCCTGACCTGTCTCTCAGTAACTATTCCCATGAACATTCTCCTGACCTGTCTCTCAGTAACTATTCCCATGAACATTCTCCTGACCTGTCTCTCAGTAACTATTCCCGTCAACATTCTCCTGACCTGTCTCTCAGTAACTATTCCCATCAACATTCTCCTGACATGTCTCTCAGTAACTATTCCCATCAACATTCTCCGGACCTGTCTCTCAGTAACTGTTCCCATAAACATTCCCCTGACCTGTCTCTCAGTAACTATTCCCATCAACATTCTCCGGACCTGTCTCTCAGTAACTGTTCCCATAAACATTCCCCTGACCTGTCTCTCAGTCACTATTCCCATGAACATTCTCCTGACCTGTCTCTCAGTAACTATTCCCATGAACATTCTCCTGACCTGTCTCTCAGTAACTATTCCCGTCAACATTCTCCTGACCTGTCTCTCAGTAACTATTCCCGTCAACATTCTCCTGACCCGTCTCTCAGTAACTATTCCCATCAACATTCTCCTGACCTGTCTCTCAGTAACTATTCCCATGAACATTCTCCTGACCTGTCTCTCAGTAACTGTTCCCATCAACATTCTCCTGACCTGTCTCTCAGTAACTATTCCCATGAACATTCTCCTGACCTGTCTCTCAGTAACTATTCCCGTCAACATTCTCCTGACCTGTCTCTCAGTAACTATTCCCGTCAACATTCTCCTGACCTGTCTCTCAGTAACTATTCCCGTCAACATTCTCCTGACCCGTCTCTCAGTAACTATTCCCATCAACATTCTCCTGACCTGTCTCTCAGTAACTATTCCCATGAACATTCTCCTGACCTGTCTCTCAGTAACTGTTCCCATCAACATTCTCCTGACCCGTCTCTCAGTAACTATTCCCATGAACATTCTCCTGACCTGTCTCTCAGTAACTATTCCCATGAACATTCTCCTGACCTGTCTCTCAGTAACTATTCCCATGAACATTCTCCTGACCTGTCTCTCAGTAACAATTCCCATGAACATTCTCCTGACCTGTCTCTCAGTAACTATTCCCGTCAACATTCTCCTGACCTGTCTCTCAGTAACTATTCCCGTCAACATTCTCCTGACCTGTCTCTCAGTAACTATTCCCGTCAACATTCTCCTGACCCGTCTCTCAGTAACTATTCCCATCAACATTCTCCTGACCTGTCTCTCAGTAACTATTCCCATGAACATTCTCCTGACCTGTCTCTCAGTAACTGTTCCCATCAACATTCTCCTGACCTGTCTCTCAGTAACTATTCCCATGAACATTCTCCTGACCTGTCTCTCAGTAAGTATTCCCGTCAACTTTCTCCTGACCTGTCTCTCAGTAACTGTTCCCATCAACATTCTCCGGACCTGTATCTCAGTAACTATTCCCATCAACATTCTCCTGACCTGTCTCTCAGTAACTATTCCCGTCAACATTCTCTTGACCTGTCTCTCAGTAACTATTCCCATCAACATTCTCCTGACCTGTCTCTCAGTAACTATTCCCATCAATATTCTCCTGACCTGTCTCTCAGTAACTATTCCCATGAACATTCTCCTGACCTGTCTCTCAGTAACTATTCCCATGAACATTCTCCTGACCCGTCTCTCAGTAACTATTCCCATCAACATTCTCCTGACCTGTCTCTCAGTAACTATTCCCATCAACATTCTCCTGACCTGTCTCTCAGTAACTATTCCCATCAACATTCTCCTGGCCTGTCTCTCAGTAACTATTCCAGACAACATTCTCTTGACCTGTCTCTCAGTAACTATTCCCATCAACATTCTCCTGAACTATTCCCATGAACATTCTCCTGACCTGTCTCTCAGTAACTGTTCCCATGAACATTCTCCTGACCTGTCTCTCAGTAATTATTCCCGTCAACATTCTCTTGACCTGTCTCTCAGTAACTATTCCCATCAACATTCTCCTGGCTTGTCTCTCAGTAACTATTCCCATGAACATTCTCCTGACCTGTCTCTCAGTAACTATTCCCATCAACATTCTCCTGGCTTGTCTCTCAGTAACTATTCCCATGAACATTCTCCTGACCTGTCTCTCAGTAACTATTCCCATGAACATTCTCCTGAACTATTCCCATGAACATTCTCCTGACCTGTCTCTCAGTAACTATTCCCATCAACATTCTCCTGGCTTGTCTCTCAGTAACTGTTCCCATGAACATTCTCCTGACCTGTCTCTCAGTAACTATTCCCATGAACATTCTCCTGGCCTGTCTCTCAGTAACTTTTCCCGTCAACATTCTCCTGACCTGTCTCTCAGTAACTTTTCCCATCAATATTCTCCTGACCTGTCTCTCAGTAACTATTCCCATCAACATTCTCCTGACCTGTCTCTCAGTAACTAATCCCATCAACATTCTCCTGACCTGTCTCTCAGTAACTATTCCCATCAACATTCTCCTGACCTGTCTCTCAGTAACTATTCCCATCAATATTCTCCTGACCTGTCTCTCAGTAACTATTCCCATCAACATTCTCCTGACCTGTCTCTCAGTAACTATTCCCATCAACATTCTCCTGACCTGTCTCTGAGTAACTATTCCCATCAACATTCTCCTGACCTGTCTCTCAGTAACTATTCCCATCAACATTCTCCTGACCTGTCTCTCAGTAACTATTCCCATCAACATTCTCCTGACCTGTCTCTCAGTAACTGTTCCCATGAACATTCTCCTGACCTGTCTCTCAGTAACTATTCCCATCAACATTCTCCTGACCTGTCTCTCACTAACTGTTCCCATGAACATTTTCCTTACCTGTCTCGCAGTAACTATTCCCATCAACATTCTCCTGACCTGTCTCTCAGTAACTATTCCCATGAACATTCTCCTGACCCGTCTCTCGGTAACTATTCCCATCAACATTCTCCTGACCTGTCTCTCAGTAACTATTCCCATCAACATTCTCCTGACCTGTCTCTCAGTAACTATTCCCATCAACATTCTCCTGACCTGTCTCTCAGTAACTATTCCCATCAACATTCTCCTGAACTATTCCCATGAACATTCTCCTGACCTGTCTCTCACTAACTGTTCCCATGAACATTTTCCTTACCTGTCTCTCAGTAACTGTTCCCATGAACATTCTCCTGACCTGTCTCTCAGTAACTATTCCCATCAACATTCTCCTGAACTATTCCCATGAACATTCTCCTGACCTGTCTCTCAGTAACTATTCCCATGAACATTCTCCTGACCTGTCTCTCACTAACTGTTCCCATGAACATTTTCCTTACCTGTCTCTCAGTAACTGTTCCCATGAACATTCTCCTGACCTGTCTCTCAGTAACTATTCCCATCAACATTCTCCTGAACTATTCCCATGAACATTCTCCTGACCTGTCTCTCAGTAACTATTCCCATGAACATTCTCCTGACCTGTCTCTCAGTAACTATTCCCATCAACATTCTCCTGACCTGTCTCTCAGTAACTATTCCCATCAACATTCTCCTGAACTATTCCCATGAACATTCTCCTGACCTGTCTCTCAGTAACTATTCCCATCAACATTCTCCTGAACTATTCCCATGAACATTCTCCTGACCTGTCTCTCAGTAACTATTCCCATCAACATTCTCCTGACCTGTCTCTCAGTAACTATTCCCATCAACATTCTCCTGAACTATTCCCATGAACATTTTCCTTACCTGTCTCTCAGTAACTGTTCCCATGAACATTCTCCTGACCTGTCTCTCAGTAACTATTCCCATCAACATTCTCCTGACCTGTCTCTCAGTAACTATTCCCATCAACATTCTCCTGACCTGTCTCTCAGTAACTATTCCCATCAACATTCTCCTGAACTATTCCCATGAACATTCTCCTGACCTGTCTCTCAGTAACTATTCCCATCAACATTCTCCTGAACTATTCCCATGAACATTCTCCTGACCTGTCTCTCAGTAACTATTCCCATCAACATTCTCCTGACCTGTCTCTCAGTAACTATTCCCATCAACATTCTCCTGAACTATTCCCATGAACATTTTCCTTACCTGTCTCTCAGTAACTGTTCCCATGAACATTCTCCTGACCTGTCTCTCAGTAACTATTCCCATGAACATTCTCCTGACCTGTCTCTCAGTAACTATTCCCATGAACATTCTCCTGACCTGTCTCTCAGTAACTATTCCCATCAACATTCTCCTGACCTGTCTCTCAGTAACTATTCCCATCAACATTCTCCTGAACTATTCCCATGAACATTCTCCTGACCTGTCTCTCAGTAACTATTCCCATGAACATTCTCCTGACCTGTCTCTCACTAACTGTTCCCATGAACATTTTCCTTACCTGTCTCTCAGTAACTGTTCCCATGAACATTCTCCTGACCTGTCTCTCAGTAACTATTCCCATCAACATTCTCCTGAACTATTCCCATGAACATTCTCCTGACCTGTCTCTCAGTAACTATTCCCATGAACATTCTCCTGACCTGTCTCTCACTAACTGTTCCCATGAACATTTTCCTTACCTGTCTCTCAGTAACTATTCCCATCAACATTCTCCTGACCTGTCTCTCAGTAACTTTCCCATGAACATTCTCCTGACCTGTCTCTCAGTAACTATTCCCATCAACATTCTCCTGAACTATTCCCATGAACATTCTCCTGACCTGTCTCTCAGTAACTATTCCCATGAACATTCTCCTGACCTGTCTCTCACTAACTGTTCCCATGAACATTTTCCTTACCTGTCTCTCAGTAACTATTCCCATCAACATTCTCCTGACCTGTCTCTCAGTAACTTTCCCATGAACATTCTCCTGACCTGTCTCTCAGTAACTATTCCCATCAACATTCTCCTGAACTATTCCCATGAACATTCTCCTGACCTGTCTCTCAGTAACTATTCCCATGAACATTCTCCTGACCTGTCTCTCAGTAACTATTCCCATCAACATTCTCCTGAACTATTCCCATGAACATTCTCCTGACCTGTCTCTCAGTAACTATTCCCATGAACATTCTCCTGACCTGTCTCTCAGTAACTATTCCCATCAACATTCTCCTGAACTATTCCCATGAACATTCTCCTGGCCTGTCTCTCAGTAACTATTCCCATGAACATTCTCCTGGCCTGTCTCTCAGTAACTATTCCCATGAACATTCTCCTGACCTGTCTCTCAGTAACTGTTCCCATGAACATACTCCTGACCTGTCTCTCAGTAACTATTCCCGTCAACATTCTCCTGACCTGTCTCTCAGTAACTATTCCCATCAACATTCTCCTGACCTGTCTCTCAGTAACTATTCCCATCAACATTCTCCTGACCTGTCTCTCAGTAACTATTCCCATCAACATTCTCCTGACCTGTCTCTCAGTAACTATTCCCGTCAACATTCTCCTGACCTGTCTCTCAGTAACTATTCCCGTCAACATTCTCCTGACCTGTCTCTCAGTAACTATTCCCATCAACATTCTCCTGACCTGTCTCTCAGTAACTATTCCCATCAACATTCTCCTGACCTGTCTCTCAGTAACTATTCCCGTCAACATTCTCCTGACCAGTCTCTCAGTAACTATTCCCATTAACATTCTCCTGACCTGTCTCTCAGTAACTATTCCCATGAACATTCTCCTGACCCGTCTCTCAGTAACTATTCCCATGAACATTCTCCTGACCCGTCTCTCAGTAACTATTCCCATCAACATTCTCCTGACCTGTCTCTCAGTAACTATTCCCATCAACATTCTCCTGACCCGTCTCTCAGTAACTATTCCCATGAACATTCTCCTGACCCGTCTCTCAGTAACTATTCCCATCAACATTCTCCTGACCCGTCTCTCAGTAACTATTCCCATCAACATTCTCCTGACCTGTCTCGCAGTAACTATTCCCATCAACATTCTCCTGACCTGTCTCTCAGTAACTATTCCCATCAACATTCTCCTGACCTGTCTCTCAGTAACTGTTCCCAGGAACATTCTCCTGACCTGTCTCTCACTAACTGTTCCCATGAACATTTTCCTGACCTGTCTCTCAGTAACTATTCCCATCAACATTCTCCTGACCCGTCTCTCAGTAACTATTCCCATCAACATTCTCCTGACCCGTCTCGCAGTAACTATTCCCATCAACATTCTCCTGACCTGTCTCTCAGTAACTGTTCCCATCAACATTCTCCTGACCTGTCTCTCAGTAACTGTTCCCATCAACATTCTCCTGACCTGTCTCTCAGTAACTATTCCCATCAACATTCTCCTGACCTGTCTCGCAGTAACTGTTCCCATCAACATTCTCCTGACCTGTCTCTCAGTAACTATTCCCATCAACATTCTCCTGACCTGTCTCTCAGTAACTGTTCCCATCAACATTCTCCTGACCTGTCTCTCAGTAACTGTTCCCATCAACATTCTCCTGACCTGACTCTCAGTAACTGTTCCCATGAACATTCTCCTGACCTGTCTCTCACTAACTGTTCCCATGAACCTTTTCCTTACCTGTCTCTCAGTAACTATTCCCATCAACATTCTCCTGACCTGTCTCTCAGTAACTGTTCCCATCAACATTCTCCTGACCTGTCTCTCAGTAACTGTTCCCATGAACATTCTCCTGACCTGTCTCTCACTAACTGTTCCCATGAACATTTTCCTTACCTGTCTCTCAGTAACTATTCCCATGAACATTCTCTTGACCTGTCTCTCAGTAACTATTCCCATCAACATTCTCCTGACCTGTCTCTCAGTAACTATTCCCATGAACATTCTCCTGAACTATTCCCATGAACATTCTCCTGACCTGTCTCTCAGTAACTATTCCCATGAACATTCTCTTGACCTGTCTCTCAGTAACTATTCCCATCAACATTCTCCTGACCTGTCTCTCACTAACTGTTCCCATGAGCATTTTCCTTGCCTGTCTCTCAGTAACTATTCCCATCAACATTCTGCTGACCTGTCTCTCAGTAACTATTCCCATGAACATTCTCCTGACCTGTCTCTCAGTAATTATTCCCATCAACATTCTCCTGAACTATTCCCATGAACATTCTCCTGACCTGTCTCTCAGTAACTGTTCCCATGAACATTCTCTTGACCTGTCTCTCAGTAACTGTTCCCATCAACATTCTCCTGACCTGTCTCTCAGTAACTATTCCCATCAACATTCTCCTGACCTGTCTCTCAGTAACTATTCCCGTCAACATTCTCCTGACCAGTCTCCCAGTAACTATTCCCATCAACATTCTCCTGACCTGTCTCTCAGTAACTATTCCCGTCAACATTCTCCTGACCTGTCTCTCAGTAACTATTCCCATCAACATTCTCCTGACCTGTCTCTCAGTAACTATTCCCATCAACATTCTCCTGACCTGTCTCTCAGTAACTATTCCCATCAACATTCTCCTGACCTGTCTCTCAGTAACTATTCCCGTCAACATTCTCCTGACCAGTCTCTCAGTAACTATTCCCATCAACATTCTCCTGACCTGTCTCTCAGTAACTATTCCCATCAACATTCTCCTGACCTGTCTCTCAGTAACTATTCCCATCAACATTCTCCTGACCTGTCTCTCAGTAACTATTCCCGTCAACATTCTCCTGACCAGTCTCCCAGTAACTATTCCCATCAACATTCTCCTGACCTGTCTCTCAGTAACTATTCCCGTCAACATTCTCCTGACCTGTCTCTCAGTAACTATTCCCATCAACATTCTCCTGACCTGTCTCTCAGTAACTATTCCCATCAACATTCTCCTGACCTGTCTCTCAGTAACTATTCCCATCAACATTCTCCTGACCTGTCTCTCAGTAACTATTCCCGTCAACATTCTCCTGACCAGTCTCTCAGTAACTATTCCCATTAACATTCTCCTGACCTGTCTCTCAGTAACTATTCCCATGAACATTCTCCTGACCCGTCTCTAAGTAACTATTCCCATGAACATTCTCCTGACCCGTCTCTCAGTAACTATTCCCATCAACATTCTCCTGACCTGTCTCTCAGTAACTATTCCCATCAACATTCTCCTGACCCGTCTCTCAGTAACTATTCCCATGAACATTCTCCTGACCCGTCTCTCAGTAACTATTCCCATCAACATTCTCCTGACCCGTCTCTCAGTAACTATTCCCATCAACATTCTCCTGACCCGTCTCGCAGTAACTATTCCCATCAACATTCTCCTGACCTGTCTCTCAGTAACTATTCCCATCAACATTCTCCTGACCTGTCTCTCAGTAACTGTTCCCATGAACATTCTCCTGACCTGTCTCTCACTAACTGTTCCCATGAACATTTTCCTGACCTGTCTCTCAGTAACTATTCCCATCAACATTCTCCTGACCCGTCTCTCAGTAACTATTCCCATCAACATTCTCCTGACCCGTCTCGCAGTAACTATTCCCATCAACATTCTCCTGACCTGTCTCTCAGTAACTGTTCCCATCAACATTCTCCTGACCTGTCTCTCAGTAACTATTCCCATCAACATTCTCCTGACCTGTCTCGCAGTAACTATTCCCATCAACATTCTCCTGACCTGTCTCTCAGTAACTGTTCCCATCAACATTCTCCTGACCTGTCTCTCAGTAACTGTTCCCATCAACATTCTCCTGACCTGTCTCTCAGTAACTGTTCCCATCAACATTCTCCTGACCTGTCTCTCAGTAACTGTTCCCATGAACATTCTCCTGACCTGTCTCTCACTAACTGTTCCCATGAACCTTTTCCTTACCTGTCTCTCAGTAACTATTCCCATCAACATTCTCCTGACCTGTCTCTCAGTAACTGTTCCCATCAACATTCTCCTGACCTGTCTCTCAGTAACTGTTCCCATGAACATTCTCCTGACCTGTCTCTCACTAACTGTTCCCATGAACATTTTCCTTACCTGTCTCTCAGTAACTATTCCCATGAACATTCTCTTGACCTGTCTCTCAGTAACTATTCCCATCAACATTCTCCTGACCTGTCTCTCAGTAACTATTCCCATGAACATTCTCCTGAACTATTCCCATGAACATTATCCTGACCTGTCTCTCAGTAACTATTCCCATGAACATTCTCTTGACCTGTCTCTCAGTAACTATTCCCATCAACATTCTCCTGACCTGTCTCTCACTAACTGTTCCCATGAACATTTTCCTTGCCTGTCTCTCAGTAACTATTCCCATCAACATTCTGCTGACCTGTCTCTCAGTAACTATTCCCATGAACATTCTCCTGACCTGTCTCTCAGTAATTATTCCCATCAACATTCTCCTGAACTATTCCCATGAACATTCGCCTGACCTGTCTCTCAGTAACTGTTCCCATGAACATTCTCTTGACCTGTCTCTCAGTAACTGTTCCCATCAACATTCTCCTGACCTGTCTCTCAGTAACTATTCCCATGAACATTCTCCTGACCTGTCTCTCAGTAACTATTCCCATCAACATTCTCCTGACCTGTCTCTCAGTAACTATTCCCATGAACATTCTCCTGACCTGTCTCTCAGTAACTATTCCCATGAACATTCTCCTGACCTGTCTCTCAGTAACTATTCCCATGAACATTCTCCTGACCTGTCTCTCAGTAACTATTCCCATGAACATTCTCCTGACCTGTCTCTCAGTAACTATTCCCATGAACATTCTCCTGACCTGTCTCTCAGTAACTATTCCCATGAACATTCTCCTGACCTGTCTCTCAGTAACTATTCCCATCAACATTCTCCTGACCTGTCTCTCAGTAACTATTCCCATGAACATTTTCCTGACCTGTCTCTCAGTAACTATTCCCATCAACATTCTCCTGACCTGTCTCTCAGTAACTATTCCCATGAACATTCTCCTGACCTGTCTCTCAGTAACTATTCCCATGAACATTCTCCTGACCTGTCTCTCAGTAACTATTCCCATGAACATTCTCCTGACCTGTCTCTCAGTAACTATTCCCATCAACATTCTCCTGACCTGTCTCTCAGTAACTATTCCCATCAACATTCTCCTGACCTGTCTCTCAGTAACTATTCCCGTCAACATTCTCCTGACCAGTCTCTCAGTAACTATTCCCATTAACATTCTCCTGACCTGTCTCTCAGTAACTATTCCCATGAACATTCTCCTGACCCGTCTCTAAGTAACTATTCCCATGAACATTCTCCTGACCCGTCTCTCAGTAACTATTCCCATCAACATTCTCCTGACCTGTCTCTCAGTAACTATTCCCATCAACATTCTCCTGACCCGTCTCTCAGTAACTATTCCCATGAACATTCTCCTGACCCGTCTCTCAGTAACTATTCCCATCAACATTCTCCTGACCCGTCTCTCAGTAACTATTCCCATCAACATTCTCCTGACCCGTCTCGCAGTAACTATTCCCATCAACATTCTCCTGACCCGTCTCTCAGTAACTATTCCCATCAACATTCTCCTGACCTGTCTCTCAGTAACTATTCCCATCAACATTCTCCTGACCTGTCTCTCAGTAACTGTTCCCATGAACATTCTCCTGACCTGTCTCTCACTAACTGTTCCCATGAACATTTTCCTGACCTGTCTCTCAGTAACTATTCCCATCAACATTCTCCTGACCCGTCTCTCAGTAACTATTCCCATCAACATTCTCCTGACCCGTCTCGCAGTAACTATTCCCATCAACATTCTCCTGACCTGTCTCTCAGTAACTGTTCCCATCAACATTCTCCTGACCTGTCTCTCAGTAACTATTCCCATCAACATTCTCCTGACCTGTCTCGCAGTAACTATTCCCATCAACATTCTCCTGACCTGTCTCTCAGTAACTGTTCCCATCAACATTCTCCTGACCTGTCTCTCAGTAACTGTTCCCATCAACATTCTCCTGACCTGTCTCTCAGTAACTGTTCCCATCAACATTCTCCTGACCTGTCTCTCAGTAACTGTTCCCATGAACATTCTCCTGACCTGTCTCTCACTAACTGTTCCCATGAACCTTTTCCTTACCTGTCTCTCAGTAACTATTCCCATCAACATTCTCCTGACCTGTCTCTCAGTAACTGTTCCCATCAACATTCTCCTGACCTGTCTCTCAGTAACTGTTCCCATGAACATTCTCCTGACCTGTCTCTCACTAACTGTTCCCATGAACATTTTCCTTACCTGTCTCTCAGTAACTATTCCCATGAACATTCTCTTGACCTGTCTCTCAGTAACTATTCCCATCAACATTCTCCTGACCTGTCTCTCACTAACTGTTCCCATGAACCTTTTCCTTACCTGTCTCTCAGTAACTATTCCCATCAACATTCTCCTGACCTGTCTCTCAGTAACTGTTCCCATCAACATTCTCCTGACCTGTCTCTCAGTAACTGTTCCCATGAACATTCTCCTGACCTGTCTCTCACTAACTGTTCCCATGAACATTTTCCTTACCTGTCTCTCAGTAACTATTCCCATCAACATTCTCCTGACCTGTCTCTCAGTAACTATTCCCATGAACATTCTCTTGACCTGTCTCTCAGTAACTATTCCCATCAACATTCTCCTGACCTGTCTCTCAGTAACTATTCCCATGAACATTCTCTTGACCTGTCTCTCAGTAACTATTCCCATCAACATTCTCCTGACCTGTCTCTCACTAACTGTTCCCATGAACATTTTCCTTGCCTGTCTCTCAGTAACTATTCCCATCAACATTCTGCTGACCTGTCTCTCAGTAACTATTCCCATGAACATTCTCCTGACCTGTCTCTCAGTAATTATTCCCATCAACATTCTCCTGAACTATTCCCATGAACATTCTCCTGACCTGTCTCTCAGTAACTGTTCCCATGAACATTCTCTTGACCTGTCTCTCAGTAACTGTTCCCATCAACATTCTCCTGACCTGTCTCTCAGTAATTATTCCCATCAACATTCTCCTGAACTATTCCCATGAACATTCTCCTGACCTGTCTCTCAGTAACTGTTCCCATGAACATTCTCTTGACCTGTCTCTCAGTAACTGTTCCCATCAACATTCTCCTGACCTGTCTCTCAGTAACTATTCCCATGAACATTCTCCTGACCTGTCTCTCAGTAACTATTCCCATCAACATTCTCCTGACCTGTCTCTCAGTAACTATTCCCATGAACATTCTCCTGACCTGTCTCTCAGTAACTATTCCCATGAACATTCTCCTGACCTGTCTCTCAGTAACTATTCCCATGAACATTCTCCTGACCTGTCTCTCAGTAACTATTCCCATGAACATTCTCCTGACCTGTCTCTCAGTAACTATTCCCATCAACATTCTCCTGACCTGTCTCTCAGTAACTATTCCCATGAACATTTTCCTGACCTGTCTCTCAGTAACTATTCCCATCAACATTCTCCTGACCTGTCTCTCAGTAACTATTCCCATGAACATTCTCCTGACCTGTCTCTCAGTAACTATTCCCATGAACATTCTCCTGACCTGTCTCTCAGTAACTATTCCCATGAACATTCTCCTGACCTGTCTCTCAGTAACTATTCCCATGAACATTCTCCTGACCTGTCTCTCAGTAACTATTCCCATGAACATTCTCCTGACCTGTCTCTCAGTAACTATTCCCATGAACATTCTCCTGACCTGTCTCTCAGTAACTATTCCCATGAACATTCTCCTGACCTGTCTCTCAGTAACTATTCCCATGAACATTCTCCTGACCTGTCTCTCAGTAACTATTCCCATGAACATTCTCCTGACCTGTCTCTCAGTAACTATTCCCATCAACATTCTCCTGAACTATTCCCATGAACATTCTCCTGACCTGTCTCTCAGTAACTATTCCCATGAACATTCTCCTGGCCTGTCTCTCAGTAACTATTCCCATGAACATTCTCCTGACCTGTCTCTCAGTAACTATTCCCATCAACATTCTCCTGAACTATTCCCATGAACATTCTCCTGGCCTGTCTCTCAGTAACTATTCCCATGAACATTCTCCTGACCTGTCTCTCAGTAACTATTCCCATCAACATTCTCCTGAACTATTCCCATGAACATTCTCCTGGCCTGTCTCTCAGTAACTATTCCCATGAACATTCTCCTGACCTGTCTCTCAGTAACTATTCCCATCAACATTCTCCTGACCTGTCTCTCAGTAACTATTCCCGTCAACATTCTCCTGACCTGTCTCTCAGTAACTATTCCCATCAACATTCTCCTGACCTGTCTCTCAGTAACTATTCCCATCAACATTCTCCTGACCTGTCTCTCAGTAACTATTCCCATCAACATTCTCCTGACCTGTCTCTCAGTAACTATTCCCGTCAACATTCTCCTGACCTGTCTCTCAGTAACTATTCCCATCAACATTCTCCTGACCTGTCTCTCAGTAACTATTCCCGTCAACATTCTCCTGACCTGTCTCTCAGTAACTATTCCCATCAACATTCTCCTGACCTGTCTCTCAGTAACTTTTCCCGTCAACATTCTCCTGACCTGTCTCTCAGTAACTATTCCCATGAACATTCTCCTGACCTGTCTCTCAGTAACTATTCCCATCAACATTCTCCTGACCTGTCTCTCAGTAACTATTCCCATCAACATTCTCCTGACCTGTCTCTCAGTAACTATTCCCGTCAACATTCTCCTGACCTGTCTCTCAGTAACTATTCCCATCAACATTCTCCTGACCTGTCTCTCAGTAACTTTTCCCGTCAACATTCTCCTGACCTGTCTCTCAGTAACTATTCCCATCAACATTCTCCTGACCTGTCTCTCAGTAACTTTTCCCGTCAACATTCTCCTGACCTGTCTCTCAGTAACTTTTCCCGTCAACATTCTCCTGACCTGTCTCTCAGTAACTATTCCCATGAACATTCTCCTGACCTGTCTCTCAGTAACTATTCCCATCAACATTCTCCTGACCTGTCTCTCAGTAACTATTCCCGTCAACATTCTCCTGACCTGTCTCTCAGTAACTATTCCCGTCAACATTCTCTTGACCAGTCTCTCAGTAACTATTCCCATGAACATTCTCCTGACCTGTCTCTCAGTAACTATTCCCGTCAACATTCTCCTGACCTGTCTCTCAGTAACTATTCCCGTCAACATTCTCCTGACCTGTCTCTCAGTAACTATTCCCGTCAACATTCTCCTGACCTGTCTCTCAGTAACTATTCCCATCAACATTCTCCTGACCTGTCTCTCAGTAACTATTCCCATCAACATTCTCCTGACCTGTCTCTCAGTAACTATTCCCGACAACATTCTCCTGACCTGTCTCTCAGTAACTATTCCCATCAACATTCTCCTGACCTGTCTCTCAGTAACTATTCCCATCAACATTCTCCTGACCTGTCTCTCAGTAACTATTCCCATCAACATTCTCCTGACCTGTCTCTCAGTAACTATTCCCGTCAACATTCTCCTGACCAGTCTCTCAGTAACTATTCCCATTAACATTCTCCTGACCTGTCTCTCAGTAACTATTCCCATGAACATTCTCCTGACCCGTCTCTCAGTAACTATTCCCATGAACATTCTCCTGACCCGTCTCTCAGTAACTATTCCCATCAACATTCTCCTGACCTGTCTCTCAGTAACTATTCCCATCAACATTCTCCTGACCCGTCTCTCAGTAACTATTCCCATGAACATTCTCCTGACCCGTCTCTCAGTAACTATTCCCATCAACATTCTCCTGACCCGTCTCTCAGTAACTATTCCCATCAACATTCTCCTGACCCGTCTCGCAGTAACTATTCCCATCAACATTCTCCTGACCTGTCTCTCAGTAACTATTCCCATCAACATTCTCCTGACCTGTCTCTCAGTAACTGTTCCCAGGAACATTCTCCTGACCTGTCTCTCACTAACTGTTCCCATGAACATTTTCCTGACCTGTCTCTCAGTAACATTTCCCATCAACATTCTCCTGACCCGTCTCTCAGTAACTATTCCCATCAACATTCTCCTGACCCGTCTCGCAGTAACTATTCCCATCAACATTCTCCTGACCTGTCTCTCAGTAACTGTTCCCATCAACATTCTCCTGACCTGTCTCTCAGTAACTGTTCCCATCAACATTCTCCTGACCTGTCTCTCAGTAACTATTCCCATGAACATTCTCCTGACCTGTCTCTCAGTAACTATTCCCATGAACATTCTCCTGACCTGTCTCTCAGTAACTATTCCCATGAACATTCTCCTGACCTGTCTCTCAGTAACTATTCCCATGAACATTCTCCTGACCTGTCTCTCAGTAACTATTCCCATGAACATTCTCCTGACCTGTCTCTCAGTAACTATTCCCATCAACATTCTCCTGACCTGTCTCTCAGTAACTATTCCCATGAACATTTTCCTGACCTGTCTCTCAGTAACTATTCCCATCAACATTCTCCTGACCTGTCTCTCAGTAACTATTCCCATGAACATTCTCCTGACCTGTCTCTCAGTAACTATTCCCATGAACATTCTCCTGACCTGTCTCTCAGTAACTATTCCCATGAACATTCTCCTGACCTGTCTCTCAGTAACTATTCCCATGAACATTCTCCTGACCTGTCTCTCAGTAACTATTCCCATGAACATTCTCCTGACCTGTCTCTCAGTAACTATTCCCATGAACATTCTCCTGACCTGTCTCTCAGTAACTATTCCCATGAACATTCTCCTGACCTGTCTCTCAGTAACTATTCCCATGAACATTCTCCTGACCTGTCTCTCAGTAACTATTCCCATGAACATTCTCCTGACCTGTCTCTCAGTAACTATTCCCATCAACATTCTCCTGAACTATTCCCATGAACATTCTCCTGACCTGTCTCTCAGTAACTATTCCCATGAACATTCTCCTGGCCTGTCTCTCAGTAACTATTCCCATGAACATTCTCCTGACCTGTCTCTCAGTAACTATTCCCATCAACATTCTCCTGAACTATTCCCATGAACATTCTCCTGGCCTGTCTCTCAGTAACTATTCCCATGAACATTCTCCTGACCTGTCTCTCAGTAACTATTCCCATCAACATTCTCCTGAACTATTCCCATGAACATTCTCCTGGCCTGTCTCTCAGTAACTATTCCCATGAACATTCTCCTGACCTGTCTCTCAGTAACTATTCCCATCAACATTCTCCTGACCTGTCTCTCAGTAACTATTCCCGTCAACATTCTCCTGACCTGTCTCTCAGTAACTATTCCCATCAACATTCTCCTGACCTGTCTCTCAGTAACTATTCCCATCAACATTCTCCTGACCTGTCTCTCAGTAACTATTCCCATCAACATTCTCCTGACCTGTCTCTCAGTAACTATTCCCGTCAACATTCTCCTGACCTGTCTCTCAGTAACTATTCCCATCAACATTCTCCTGACCTGTCTCTCAGTAACTATTCCCGTCAACATTCTCCTGACCTGTCTCTCAGTAACTATTCCCATCAACATTCTCCTGACCTGTCTCTCAGTAACTTTTCCCGTCAACATTCTCCTGACCTGTCTCTCAGTAACTATTCCCATGAACATTCTCCTGACCTGTCTCTCAGTAACTATTCCCATCAACATTCTCCTGACCTGTCTCTCAGTAACTATTCCCATCAACATTCTCCTGACCTGTCTCTCAGTAACTATTCCCGTCAACATTCTCCTGACCTGTCTCTCAGTAACTATTCCCATCAACATTCTCCTGACCTGTCTCTCAGTAACTTTTCCCGTCAACATTCTCCTGACCTGTCTCTCAGTAACTATTCCCATCAACATTCTCCTGACCTGTCTCTCAGTAACTTTTCCCGTCAACATTCTCCTGACCTGTCTCTCAGTAACTTTTCCCGTCAACATTCTCCTGACCTGTCTCTCAGTAACTATTCCCATGAACATTCTCCTGACCTGTCTCTCAGTAACTATTCCCATCAACATTCTCCTGACCTGTCTCTCAGTAACTATTCCCGTCAACATTCTCCTGACCTGTCTCTCAGTAACTATTCCCGTCAACATTCTCTTGACCAGTCTCTCAGTAACTATTCCCATGAACATTCTCCTGACCTGTCTCTCAGTAACTATTCCCGTCAACATTCTCCTGACCTGTCTCTCAGTAACTATTCCCGTCAACATTCTCCTGACCTGTCTCTCAGTAACTATTCCCGTCAACATTCTCCTGACCTGTCTCTCAGTAACTATTCCCATCAACATTCTCCTGACCTGTCTCTCAGTAACTATTCCCATCAACATTCTCCTGACCTGTCTCTCAGTAACTATTCCCGACAACATTCTCCTGACCTGTCTCTCAGTAACTATTCCCATCAACATTCTCCTGACCTGTCTCTCAGTAACTATTCCCATCAACATTCTCCTGACCTGTCTCTCAGTAACTATTCCCATCAACATTCTCCTGACCTGTCTCTCAGTAACTATTCCCGTCAACATTCTCCTGACCAGTCTCTCAGTAACTATTCCCATTAACATTCTCCTGACCTGTCTCTCAGTAACTATTCCCATGAACATTCTCCTGACCCGTCTCTCAGTAACTATTCCCATGAACATTCTCCTGACCCGTCTCTCAGTAACTATTCCCATCAACATTCTCCTGACCTGTCTCTCAGTAACTATTCCCATCAACATTCTCCTGACCCGTCTCTCAGTAACTATTCCCATGAACATTCTCCTGACCCGTCTCTCAGTAACTATTCCCATCAACATTCTCCTGACCCGTCTCTCAGTAACTATTCCCATCAACATTCTCCTGACCCGTCTCGCAGTAACTATTCCCATCAACATTCTCCTGACCTGTCTCTCAGTAACTATTCCCATCAACATTCTCCTGACCTGTCTCTCAGTAACTGTTCCCAGGAACATTCTCCTGACCTGTCTCTCACTAACTGTTCCCATGAACATTTTCCTGACCTGTCTCTCAGTAACATTTCCCATCAACATTCTCCTGACCCGTCTCTCAGTAACTATTCCCATCAACATTCTCCTGACCCGTCTCGCAGTAACTATTCCCATCAACATTCTCCTGACCTGTCTCTCAGTAACTGTTCCCATCAACATTCTCCTGACCTGTCTCTCAGTAACTGTTCCCATCAACATTCTCCTGACCTGTCTCTCAGTAACTATTCCCATCAACATTCTCCTGACCTGTCTCGCAGTAACTGTTCCCATCAACATTCTCCTGACCTGTCTCTCAGTAACTGTTCCCATCAACATTCTCTTGACCTGTCTCTCAGTAACTATTCCCATCAACATTCTCCTGACCTGTCTCTCAGTAACTGTTCCCATGAACCTTTTCCTTACCTGTCTCTCAGTAACTATTCCCATCAACATTCTCCTGACCTGTCTCTCAGTAACTATTCCCGTCAACATTCTCCTGACCTGTCTCTCAGTAACTATTCCCGTCAACATTCTCTTGACCAGTCTCTCAGTAACTATTCCCATGAACATTCTCCTGACCTGTCTCTCAGTAACTATTCCCGTCAACATTCTCCTGACCTGTCTCTCAGTAACTATTCCCGTCAACATTCTCCTGACCTGTCTCTCAGTAACTATTCCCGTCAACATTCTCCTGACCTGTCTCTCAGTAACTATTCCCATCAACATTCTCCTGACCTGTCTCTCAGTAACTATTCCCATCAACATTCTCCTGACCTGTCTCTCAGTAACTATTCCCATCAACATTCTCCTGACCTGTCTCTCAGTAACTATTCCCGACAACATTCTCCTGACCTGTCTCTCAGTAACTATTCCCATCAACATTCTCCTGACCTGTCTCTCAGTAACTATTCCCATCAACATTCTCCTGACCTGTCTCTCAGTAACTATTCCCGTCAACATTCTCCTGACCAGTCTCTCAGTAACTATTCCCATTAACATTCTCCTGACCTGTCTCTCAGTAACTATTCCCATGAACATTCTCCTGACCCGTCTCTCAGTAACTATTCCCATGAACATTCTCCTGACCCGTCTCTCAGTAACTATTCCCATCAACATTCTCCTGACCTGTCTCTCAGTAACTATTCCCATCAACATTCTCCTGACCCGTCTCTCAGTAACTATTCCCATGAACATTCTCCTGACCCGTCTCTCAGTAACTATTCCCATCAACATTCTCCTGACCCGTCTCTCAGTAACTATTCCCATCAACATTCTCCTGACCCGTCTCGCAGTAACTATTCCCATCAACATTCTCCTGACCTGTCTCTCAGTAACTATTCCCATCAACATTCTCCTGACCTGTCTCTCAGTAACTGTTCCCAGGAACATTCTCCTGACCTGTCTCTCACTAACTGTTCCCATGAACATTTTCCTGACCTGTCTCTCAGTAACTATTCCCATCAACATTCTCCTGACCCGTCTCTCAGTAACTATTCCCATCAACATTCTCCTGACCCGTCTCGCAGTAACTATTCCCATCAACATTCTCCTGACCTGTCTCTCAGTAACTGTTCCCATCAACATTCTCCTGACCTGTCTCTCAGTAACTGTTCCCATCAACATTCTCCTGACCTGTCTCTCAGTAACTATTCCCATCAACATTCTCCTGACCTGTCTCGCAGTAACTGTTCCCATCAACATTCTCCTGACCTGTCTCTCAGTAACTGTTCCCATCAACATTCTCTTGACCTGTCTCTCAGTAACTATTCCCATCAACATTCTCCTGACCTGTCTCTCAGTAACTGTTCCCATGAACCTTTTCCTTACCTGTCTCTCAGTAACTATTCCCATCAACATTCTCCTGACCTGTCTCTCAGTAACTGTTCCCATCAACATTCTCCTGACCTGTCTCTCAGTAACTGTTCCCATGAACATTCTCCTGACCTGTCTCTCACTAACTGTTCCCATGAACATTTTCCTTACCTGTCTCTCAGTAACTATTCCCATGAACATTCTCCTGAACTATTCCCATGAACATTCTCCTGACCTGTCTCTCAGTAACTATTCCCATGAACATTCTCTTGACCTGTCTCTCAGTAACTATTCCCATCAACATTCTCCTGACCTGTCTCTCACTAACTGTTCCCATGAACATTTTCCTTGCCTGTCTCTCAGTAACTATTCCCATCAACATTCTGCTGACCTGTCTCTCAGTAACTATTCCCATGAACATTCTCCTGACCTGTCTCTCAGTAATTATTCCCATCAACATTCTCCTGAACTATTCCCATGAACATTCTCCTGACCTGTCTCTCAGTAACTGTTCCCATGAACATTCTCTTGACCTGTCTCTCAGTAACTGTTCCCATCAACATTCTCCTGACCTGTCTCTCAGTAACTATTCCCATGAACATTCTCCTGACCTGTCTCTCAGTAACTATTCCCATCAACATTCTCCTGACCTGTCTCTCAGTAACTATTCCCATGAACATTCTCCTGACCTGTCTCTCAGTAACTATTCCCATGAACATTCTCCTGACCTGTCTCTCAGTAACTATTCCCATCAACATTCTCCTGACCTGTCTCTCAGTAACTATTCCCATGAACATTCTCCTGACCTGTCTCTCAGTAACTATTCCCATCAACATTCTCCTGACCTGTCTCTCAGTAACTATTCCCATGAACATTCTCCTGACCTGTCTCTCAGTAACTATTCCCATCAACATTCTCCTGACCTGTCTCTCAGTAACTATTCCCATGAACATTCTCCTGACCTGTCTCTCAGTAACTGTTCCCATCAACATTCTCCTGACCTGTCTCTCAGTAACTATTCCCATGAACATTCTCCTGACCTGTCTCTCAGTAACTATTCCCATCAACATTCTCCTGACCTGTCTCTCAGTAACTATTCCCATGAACATTCTCTTGACCTGTCTCTCAGTAACTGTTCCCATGAACATTCTCCTGACCTGTCTCTCAGTAACTATTCCCATGAACATTCTCTTGACCTGTCTCTCAGTAACTGTTCCCATGAACATTCTCTTGACCTGTCTCTCAGTAACTGTTCCCATCAACATTCTCCTGACCTGTCTCTCAGTAACTATTCCCATGAACATTCTCCTGACCTGTCTCTCAGTAACTATTCCCATCAACATTCTCCTGACCTGTCTCTCAGTAACTATTCCCATGAACATTCTCCTGACCTCTCTCTCAGTAACTATTCCCATGAACATTTTCCTGACCTGTCTCTCAGTAACTATTCCCATCAACATTCTCCTGACCTGTCTCTCAGTAACTATTCCCATGAACATTCTCCTGACCTGTCTCTCAGTAACTATTCCCATGAACATTCTCCTGACCTGTCTCTCAGTAACTATTCCCATGAACATTCTCCTGACCTGTCTCTCAGTAACTATTCCCATGAACATTCTCCTGACCTGTCTCTCAGTAACTATTCCCATGAACATTCTCCTGACCTGTCTCTCAGTAACTATTCCCATGAACATTCTCCTGACCTGTCTCTCAGTAACTATTCCCATGAACATTCTCCTGACCTGTCTCTCAGTAACTATTCCCATCAACATTCTCCTGAACTATTCCCATGAACATTCTCCTGACCTGTCTCTCAGTAACTATTCCCATCAACATTCTCCTGAACTATTCCCATGAACATTCTCCTGGCCTGTCTCTCAGTAACTATTCCCATGAACATTCTCCTGACCTGTCTCTCAGTAACTATTCCCATGAACATTCTCCTGACCTGTCTCTCAGTAACTATTCCCATGAACATTCTCCTGACCTGTCTCTCAGTAACTATTCCCATCAACATTCTCCTGAACTATTCCCATGAACATTCTCCTGACCTGTCTCTCAGTAACTATTCCCATGAACATTCTCCTGGCCTGTCTCTCAGTAACTATTCCCATGAACATTCTCCTGACCTGTCTCTCAGTAACTATTCCCATCAACATTCTCCTGACCTGTCTCTCAGTAACTATTCCCGTCAACATTCTCCTGACCTGTCTCTCAGTAACTATTCCCATCAACATTCTCCTGACCTGTCTCTCAGTAACTATTCCCATCAACATTCTCCTGACCTGTCTCTCAGTAACTATTCCCATCAACATTCTCCTGACCTGTCTCTCAGTAACTATTCCCGTCAACATTCTCCTGACCTGTCTCTCAGTAACTATTCCCATCAACATTCTCCTGACCTGTCTCTCAGTAACTATTCCCGTCAACATTCTCCTGACCTGTCTCTCAGTAACTATTCCCATCAACATTCTCCTGACCTGTCTCTCAGTAACTATTCCCATCAACATTCTCCTGACCTGTCTCTCAGTAACTATTCCCATGAACATTCTCCTGACCTGTCTCTCAGTAACTATTCCCGTCAACATTCTCCTGACCTGTCTCTCAGTAACTATTCCCGTCAACATTCTCCTGACCTGTCTCTCAGTAACTATTCCCGTCAACATTCTCTTGACCAGTCTCTCAGTAACTATTCCCATGAACATTCTCCTGACCTGTCTCTCAGTAACTATTCCCGTCAACATTCTCCTGACCTGTCTCTCAGTAACTATTCCCATCAACATTCTCCTGACCTGTCTCTCAGTAACTATTCCCGTCAACATTCTCCTGACCTGTCTCTCAGTAACTATTCCCGTCAACATTCTCTTGACCTGTCTCTCAGTAACTATTCCCATGAACATTCTCCTGGCCTGTCTCTCAGTAACTATTCCCATCAACATTCTCCTGACCTGTCTCTCAGTAACTATTCCCGTCAACATTCTCTTGACCTGTCTCTCAGTAACTATTCCCATCAACATTCTCCTGACCTGTCTCTCAGTAACTTTTCCCGTCAACATTCTCCTGACCTGTCTCTCAGTAACTATTCCCGTCAACATTCTCCTGACCTGTCTCTCAGTAACTATTCCCATGAACATTCTCCTGACCTGTCTCTCAGTAACTATTCCCGTCAACATTCTCCTGACCTGTCTCTCAGTAACTATTCCCGTTAACATTCTCCTGACCTGTCTCTCAGTAACTATTCCCGTCAACATTCTCTTGACCTGTCTCTCAGTAACTATTCCCGTCAACATTCTCCTGAACTACTCCCATGAACATTCTCCTGACCTGTCTCTCAGTAACTATTCCCGTCAACATTCTCTTGACCTGTCTCTCAGTAACTATTCCCATGAACATTCTCCTGGCCTGTCTCTCAGTAACTATTCCCATCAACATTCTCCTGACCTGTCTCTCAGTAACTATTCCCATGAACATTCTCCTGACCTGTCTCTCAGTAACTGTTCCCATGAACATTCTCTTGACCTGTCTCTCAGTAACTGTTCCCATCAACATTCTCCTGACCTGTCTCTCAGTAACTATTCCCGTTAACATTCTCTTGACCTGTCTCTCAGTAACTATTCCCATGAACATTCTCCTGACCTGTCTCTCAGTAACTGTTCCCATGAACATTCTCTTGACCTGTCTCTCAGTAACTATTCCCATCAACATTCTCCTGACCTGTCTCTCAGTAATTATTCCCGTCAACATTCTCTTGACCTGTCTCTCAGTAACTATTCCCATGAACATTCTCCTGACCTGTCTCTCAGTAACTGTTCCCATCAACATTCTCCTGACCTGTCTCTCAGTAACTATTCCCGTCAACATTCTTCTGACCTGTCTCTCAGTAACTATTCCCGTCAACATTCTCTTGACCTGTCTCTCAGTAACTATTCCCATGAACATTCTCCTGACCTGTCTCTCACTAACTATTCCCATGAACATTCCCCTGACCTGTCTCTCAGTAACTGTTCCCATGAACATTCTCTTGACCTGTCTCTCAGTAACTGTTCCCATGAACATTCTCCTGACCTGTCTCTCAGTAACTATTCCCGTCAACATTCTCTTGACCTGTCTCTCAGTAACTATTCCCATTAACATTCTCCTGACCTGTCTCTCAGTAACTATTCCCGTCAACATTCTCTTGACCTGTCTCTCAGTAACTATTCCCATGAACATTCTCCTGACCTGTCTCTCAGTAACTGTTCCCATGAACATTCTCTTGACCTGTCTCTCAGTAACTGTTCCCATCAACATTCTCCTGACCTGTCTCTCAGTAACTATTCCCGTCAACATTCTCCTGACCAGTCTCTCAGTAACTATTCCCGTCAACATTCTCTTGACCTGTCTCTCAGTAACTATTCCCATGAACATTCTCCTGACCTGTCTCTCAGTAACTATTCCCATGAACATTCTCTTGACCTGTCTCTCAGTAACTATTCCCATGAACATTCTCCTGACCTGTCTCTCAGTAACTATTCCCATGAACATTCTCCTGACCCGTCTCTCAGTAACTATTCCCATCAACATTCTCCTGACCTGTCTCTCAGTAACTATTCCCGTCAACATTCTCTTGACCTGTCTCTCAGTAACTATTCCCATCAACATTCTCCTGACCTGTCTCTCAGTAACTATTCCCATGAACATTCTCTTGACCTGTCTCTCAGTAACTATTCCCATCAACATTCTCCTGACCTGTCTCTCAGTAACTATTCCCATGAACATTCTCCTGACCCGTCTCTCAGTAACTATTCCCATCAACATTCTCCTGACCTGTCTCTCAGTAACTATTCCCGTCAACATTCTCTTGACCTGTCTCTCAGTAACTATTCCCATCAACATTCTCCTGACCTGTCTCTCAGTAACTATTCCCGTCAACATTCTCTTGACCTGTCTCTCAGTAACTATTCCCATCAACATTCTCCTGACCTGTCTCTCAGTAACTGTTCCCATGAACATTCTCCTGACCTGTCTCTCAGTAACTATTCCCATCAACATTCTCCTGACCTGTCTCTCAGTAACTATTCCCATCAACATTCTCCTGACCTGTCTCTCAGTAACTGTTCCCATGAACATTCTCCTGACCCGTCTCTCAGTAACTGTTCCCATGAACATTCTCCTGAACTATTCCCATGAACATTCTCCTGACCTGTCTCTCAGTAACTGTTCCCATCAACATTCTCCTGACCTGTCTCTCAGTAACTATTCCCGTCAACATTCTCTTGACCTGTCTCTCAGTAACTATTCCCATGAACATTCTCCTGAACTATTCCCATGAACATTCTCTTGACCTGTCTCTCAGTAACTATTCCCGTCAACATTCTCTTGACCTGTCTCTCAGTAACTATTCCCATGAACATTCTCCTGACCTGTCTGCAGCTCTTTGTTTTCATCAGTCTGGCGATGGCACAGAAATTGTTGAAATAGGTTCCATGCAACACACGGAAGAGTGATTCTTCGGCACAGATCCAGGCCACATGCTCTGGGATCGCACTGTGCTCATCCAACTCAGGACCCTCGATCTGCCCAGGGGTCCCATTCTGCCCGGGGGTTTCGCAGAGATCATCTGTCTCGCCCGGTCCAGACATCGGCCTCAGCTTGACTGGTGTTTGACTCCGGGAACTTCCCTCGGACAAATCTGCAACACAAACGTCGATCCAGTTCCAGGCTAGAAAGGCGGGTTTTGACCCCGGAGTGCGCGGCAGCCATTGGGCCAAGGGTTAGCGACTTACCTGAGAAGCTCTGGGAGTTTTCGCCACTGCATTCCCGGTCACTGTCGCCATCTTTCATCTCACTGACCACGATGGTGGGGGCACTGTGTTGGTTCCAGTTACCGTGGTGATGCTTTCTGCGCCGTCCTGCGCTCCTCTTCACTCGTGTTTTATTTTGAATGGTGGAAAGAGAGGCAGAAAACTCCTTGGCTCCATCCTGTTGCCGAGAATCAGGAATAAATCAGGGTCAGCATTCACCCCAAACTCAACATCAGAACCAGGCAGCAACTCAGCAAATTCACCAGGAGAGGCGCTCCAGCATCATACTCACTCCTCCCCTCCCGTCTCCTATTCCCCTCCCCCCTCTCCTCTCCTCCCCTCCCGTCTCCCTTCCCCTCCCCCCTCTCCTCCCGTCTCCCATTCCCCTCCCCCCTCTCCTCCCCTCCCGTCTCCCATTCCCCTCCCCACTCTCCTCCCGTCTCCCATTCCCCTCCCCCCTCTCCTCCCCTCCCGTCTCCCAATCCCCTCCCGACTCCCATTCCCCTCCCCCCTCTCCTCCCCTCCCCCTCTCCCATTCCCCTCCCCACTCTCCTCCCGTCTCCCATTCCCCTCCCCCCTCTCCTCCCCTCCCGTCTCCCATTCCCCTCCCGACTCCCATTCCCCTCCCCCCTCTCCTCCCCTCCCCTCCCGTCTCCCATTCCCCTCCCCCCTCTCCTCCCCTCCCCCTCTCGTCTCCCATTCCCCTCCCCCCTCTCCTCCCCTCCCGACTCCCATTCCCCTCCCCCCTCTCCTCCCCTCCCGTCTCCCATTCCCCTCCCCACTGTCCTCCCCTCCCGTCTCCTATTCCCCTCCCCCTCTCCTCCCCTCCCCTCCCCCCCGTCTCCCATTCCCCTCCCCCCTCTCCTCCCCTCCCGTCTCCCGTCCCTCTCCCCCCTCTCCTTCCCCTCCCCCCTCTCCTCCCCTCCCATCTCCCGTTCCCCTCCTTCCCCTCCCCCCTCTCCTCCCCTCCCATCTCCCGTTCCCCTCCTCCCTCTCCTCCCCTCCTGTCTCCCGTTCCCGTCCCCCTTCTCCTCCCCTCCTGTCTCCCGTTCCCCTCCCCCTCTCCTCCCCTTCACTCCATCCCGCCTCTCCACATCCCCTCCCTCCGCTCTTTCCTTCACTCGTCTCCCCCACCCTCTTTCTCACCTCACCCCTCCTCTCACCACACAGTGAACCCCACAGGACTCTCAGTGCTGATGGACTGGGTCAGGCCGCACCACAAGTCCTTTAGTGACCATGGAGCGATGGGCTCTCTGAATCCTGCAGGAGTGAACATTGGCCTCGATGGACGGTTGTGTATTTCCTCAGATTAACACCCAGCCGATAAAATAACATCTTTGATTAACATTCACCAACAACATGAAGCAGTCCTTGCCGCAGGGTGCCACTTCCACCGATATCTCTTTATTTTTCCGCTTGTACATATTTGGTGTCGCGTGAAAAGCTGCAAAATTAAGAATCATATTGTAGCGAATGTTTGCATCAGCATGAGAACTGCACAATAGACAAACACAGAGACTCGCAGGAAAACAATGGCTCTCACACAGCAACACAGGAACAGCAGGAGGCCATTCGGCCCTGCTCCGCCATTCAACTAGATCATGGCTGATCTTCTACCTCAATGCCATTTTCCTGCACTCTCCCCATATCTTTTGGTATCTTTAATATCTAGAAATCTATCGATCTCTGTCTTGAGCATACTCAATGACTGAGCCTGCACAGCCCTCTGGGGTAGAGAGTTCCAAAGATTCACCACCCTCTGAGTGAAGAAATTCCTCCTCATCTCAGTCTTAAGTGGCTTCCCCCTTACTCTGAGACTGTGTCCCTTCGTTCTAGAAACTCGCCACCCAACCAGGGGAAACATCCTTCCTGCATCTACCCTGTCGAGCCCTGTATGAATTTAGTATGTTTCAATGGGATCACCTCTCATTCCTGTAAACTCTGGAGAAGATAGGCCCAGTCTCCTCAATCTTTCCTCATAGGACAGTCCGACCATCCCAGGAATCAGTCTGGTGAACCTCTGTTGCACTCCCTCTATGGCAAGTATACCCTTCCACAGGTAAGGAGACCAAAACTGTACACAATACTCCAGCTGCAGTCTCACCAAGGCTCTTTATAGTTACAGCAAGACATCTTTACTCCTGTACTCAAATCCTCTTACAATAAAGGCCAACATACCATTTGCCTTCTGCACCTGCATGTTAGTTTTCAGTGACCCTGGTCCCTTTGGACATCAACACTTCCCAATCTCTCACCATTTAAGAAACACTCTGCATTTTGGTTTTTCCTACTAAAGTGGATAACTTCCCATTTTTCCACATTATATTCCATCTGCCATGTTCTTGCCCACTCACTTAGCCTGTCTAAATCCCCTTGTAATCTCTTTGCATCCTCCTAACAACTCACATTTTTACTTAGTTTTGTGTCATCAGCAAATTTGGAAGCATTACATTTTGTCCCCACATCCAAATCATTGATATAGATTGTGAACAGATGGGGCCCAAGCGCTGATCCTTGTGGTACCCCACTAGTCACAGCCTGCCAACCTGGGAATGACCCCTTTATTACTACTCACTGCTTTATGTCCATTAACCAATTCTCAATCCATGCCAGTATATTACTCCAATCCCATGTGCTTTATTTTTGTTTCCTAACCTCTTGTGTGGAACCTTATCGATAGTCTTATGAAAATCTAAATACACCACAGCCACTGGTTCACCTTTATCTATTCTGCCAGTTACATCCTCAAAAAACTCCAACACATTTGTCAAACATGATTCCCCTTTCATAAATTCATACTGATGTGAGGCTAACAGGTCTGTAGTTCCCTGTTTTGTCTCTCCCTCCTTTCTTAAATAGTGGGATGACATTTGCGACCTTCCAATCTGCAGGAACCGCTCCAAAATCTTTTGAATTTTGAAAGATGACGACCACCAATGAATCCACTATCTCTACAGTCGCCTTTTTCTGGGATGTAGATCAGGTCCAGGTCATTTATCACCTTTCAGTCCCATTAATTTCTCCAGTACTACTTTTTTACTAATACTAATTTATTTCAGTTCCCCATTCTCATTAGTCTCTTGGTTTTTAGTATTTTCTCATATGAAGACAAAGTAATTGTTTAGTTTCTCTGCCATTTCCTTATTCCCCATTATAAACGCTCCTGTCTCTGCCTGTAATGGACCCACATTTGCCTTTGCTTATATTTTCCTTTTACATACCTATAGAAGTTTTTATAGTCCATTTTTATGTTTCTCGCTAGTTTACTTTCTTTATCAGATTCTTGGTCCTCCTTTGCTGAATTCTAAAATATTCCCAATCCTCAGGCTTATTACTTTTTTGGCAACTTTATAAGCCTCTTCCTTTGATCTAATACAATCTTTAACCTCTCTTGTTAGCCACGGTTGGATCACTCTTCCTGCTGGGTTTTTGTGCCTCAAAGAAATGTATATTTGTTGCAAGCCATATATTCATTCTTTAAATGCTAGCCATTTCCTTTCTACCGTCATACCTTTTAATGTAATTTCCCAATCTACCAAAGCCAACTTGTCCCTCATACCTTCGTAGTTTCTTTTGTTTAGATTTAAGACCCTAGTTTCAGATTGAACTTTCAAACTTAATGTAAAATTCTATCATATTATGGTCACTCTTCCCTAAAGGCTCCTTTACAATGAGATTATTAATTAGCCCTTTCTCACTGCACAATACTAAATCTTGGGCGGCACAGTGGCGCAGTGGTTAGCACTGCAGCCTCACAGCTCCAGGGACCCGGGTTCGATTCTGGGTACTGCCTGTGCGGAGTTTGCAAGTTCTCCCTGTGTCTGCGTGGGTTTCCTCCGGGTGCTCCGGTTTCCTCCTACATGCCAAAGACTTGCAGGTTGATAGGTTAATTGGCCATTATAAATTGCCCCTAGTATAGGTAGGTGGTAAAGAAATATATAGGGACCGGTGGGGATGTTATTGGAATATGGGATTCGTGTAGGATTAGTATAAATTGGTGGTTGATGGTCGGCACAGACTCGGTGGGCCGAAGGGCCTGTTTCAGTGCTGTATCTCTAAACTAAACTAAACTAAAATAGCTTGTCACCATTTAGAAAGTAACCTGTTCTATGCTTTTTAGGTCCAAAGTTTTTGCCACAGTTTTCCCATTCACTTAATCTATTTTTTTTTATTCTTTCCTGGGATATGGGCATCACTGACAAGGCCAGCATTTGTTTCCCATCCCTAATTACCCTTGACAACTGAGTGGCTTGCTAGGCCATAAAAATCAACCACATTGCTGTGGGTCTGGAGACACATGTAGGCCAGATTTCCTTCCCTAAAGGACATTAGTGACCCAGATGGGTTTTGACGACAATCAATGATAGTAATGGTACCATTACTGAGACTAGCTTTCAATTCTAGATTTTAATTAACTGAATTTAAGTTCCACCAGCTATCATGATGGGATCTGAATCCGTGCCCCCAGGGCATTAACCCACGCCTCGGAATTACTAGTCCCGTGACATTACCACCACACCACCGTCTCCCCTGATATTTTTATGTAACTTTATGTTTTCATCTATACTTCACACAAAGCCAGCTATCATTCTGTCATCAGCAAGCTTGGCTATGTGGCTTTCTGTCCTATCAAAATCAACACAAAAACGTCTTACAATTATATAGGAAGAGGAGGGTGAGTAACAATGTGGGCTCATTGAAAACTGATAAAAGTCATATTGTCAATGAAAATAAGGAAATGATAGACATGCTGAATAATTACTTTGCATCACTATTTACAGTTGAGGAAAAGGTCAGCAGGACAGATATTCCAAGGAAACTAATACTGAATCAGGTACAGAGACTCAGAAAAATTAACATAAGCAAAATAACAGTAATAGAGAAAATAATGGCACTGAAGGGTGGCACAGTGGCGCAGTGGTTAGCACCGCAGCCTCACAGCTCCAATGACCCGGGTTCGATTCTGGGCACTGCCTGTGCGGAGTTTGCAAGTTCTCCCTGTGACCGTGTGAGTTTCCGCCGGGTGCTCCGGTTTCCTCCCACAGCCAAAGACTTGCAGGTTGATGGGGCAATTTTGTAATGGCCAATTTGCCTTAGTGTAGGTAGGTGGGTGCGGATGGGGTAGGAATATGGGATTAATGTAGGATTAGTATAAATGGGTGGTTGATGGTCAGCACAGACTCGGTGGGCCGAAGGGCCTGTTTCAGTGCTGTATCTGTAAATAAATAAATAAAGAGAGACAGATCCCCAGACCCAGGTGATTTTCATCCAATTCAGTGAATAGTTGAGGCCCCAACACAGATCCTTGAAGGATATCACGATTCACATCCTGCCAATTAGAGTACTTGCCCCCATTATCCCAACTCTCTGTCTCCTGCCACTCAGCCAATCTCCTAACTAGGTCAATAATTTGCCTTCAATTCCATGATTTCAACGTTAGATAACAGTCTCTTATGAGGGACTTTACTAAATACCTTCTGTAAGTCCATATAAATAACATTCATAGATATTTCCCTGTCCACTACTTTAATCTTCAAAACATTCAATCAGATTCATCCTACCTTTTACAAATCCATCCTGGTTCTCTCTGAAAGTTTTCAAAGTGTTCATTCACTCTATCCTTAATATAGACTCTTGTAATTTCCCAAAGAAGTTAGACTAAATGGTCTATAATTCCATTTTCCCTCTCTCACCTTTCTTAAATAGTGGAGCGTCATGCAAAATTTCCCAATTTAAAGCAACAATTCCTGTACTGAGAAAAATTTGGAAGATTATAAGAAGGGCACCTGCAATGCTCTCACCTACTTCCTCTAAAAGTCTAGGATGAAAACCATCTTGTTCAGGGATCTGTCTCTCTTTAGTGCCCACCTGATTGGCACCCCATTACTATATCTAATATGGCCTGTCCCCTTCTTGGTTCTAGGACATATTGTCGCAAACAATTATCCCAGATACACTCAAGAAATTCGTGACATTTCTGACATGTGCCAGTCTGCTTATCCCAGTCGATAGGAAAGTTAAAATCCCCCATTAAATCCACACTGCCTTTGCTACATGCTTGTTTAATCTCAGTATTTATACACTCTGCCACTATACAACTACCAATACAGTCTTAAATGCTTTTCTATTTCTTAATTCTACCCATAAAGTCTCCACTGCCTGCTTACATCTCATTACATCCTCTCCTATCATCAAAGTACTTTCATCCTTAATCACTACCCCTCCCCCTCTACCATTTTCCCTATCCCTCCTGTTAATTTTATATCCTGGTATATTTAATTCCCAGTGTCGACCGTGTTGCAGATACATCTTCGTAATGTCTACCATGTCACACCCTCCAAGTTGAATTTGTGTCTGCAATTCATTCAATGTGTTCCTTACACACCGTGCATTTGTATAAAGATGGCTTATTTGGGCCACACTCCCTGACCTGTCCTTCTGCACCAACGTTTTACTGACATGTTTCTCATTTCTCTCTCCTGTTTAATTATTTACATCATTTCTTTTTTCCTTTACCTGTGTTGGCTAAAGCACAATTTCTGACTGTTACTCTCTTCCCTTCTGCTTGTTTTTGAACTATTATCTACACTACCTTTTCCAGCTGAACCATCCCCCCATTTACTAGTTTAAAGTTTTTGTGACCACCTGATTTATCTTTTCCGCTGGGACCCTGGTCCCAACCCACTTCAGGAGGAGCCCATCTCAATGGTACAGTTCCTTCCTGTCCCAGTACTGCTACCAGAATCCCATGAAATGAAACCCCTCTTTCCCACACCACTTCTTCAGCCATGTGTTGACCTCCCGAACTTGTTTATCCCGACCTCAATTTGTACATGACTCAGTTAATAATAGAAATTATAACCCTTGAGGTTCTCTTTAATTCAACTCCTAATTCCCTGTAGTTTCCAAATAGGTCCTTTCTCCTACTGTTCCCTATACTGTAGGCCCCAACATGGATCACAATGACTGGATGGTTTTGTGAAAGGGAAATCATGTTTAACCAATTTATTGGAGTTCTTTGAGGGAGTTACATGTGCTGTGGATAAAGGGGAACCGGTGGATGTATTGCACTTAGATTTCCAGAAGGCATTTGATAATGTGCCACATCAAAGGTTATTGCACAAAATAAAAGCTCATGGTGTAGGGGGTAACATATTAGCATGGATTGAAGATTGGCTAGCTAACAGGAAACAGAATAGGCATAAATGGTCATTTTCTGGTTGGCAAAATGTAACGAGTGGTGTGCCACAGGGATCAGTGCTGGGGCCTCAACTTTTTATAGTTTATATAAATGACTTAGACACAAAGATAGGTAGGAAAGTAACTTGTGAAGAGGACATAAGGAGGCTACAAAGGGATATAGATAGGTTAAATGAGTGGGAAAAGACCTGGCAAATGGAGTATAATGTGGGAAAGTATGGAATTGTCCACTTTGGCAGGAAGAATATAAAAGCATATTATCTAAATGGTGAGAGATTGCAGAGCTCGGAGATGCAGAGGGATCTGGGTGCTAGTGCTTGAATCGCAAAAGGTTAGTATGCAGGTACAGCATGTAATTAGGAAAGCTAATAGAATGTTATTGTTTATTCCAAGGGGAATTGAATACAAAAGTAGGGAGGTTATGCTTCAGTTACACAGGGCATTGGTGAGACCACATCTGGAGTACTGTGTACAGTATTGGTCTCCTTATTTAAGGATGTAAATGCATTGGTGGCAGTACAGAGAAGGTTTACTAGACTAATACCTGGAATGGACAGGCTGTCTTACGTGGAAAGATTGGACAGGCTAGGCTTGTATCTGCTGGAGTTTAGAAGAGTAAGAGGCAACTTGATTGAAAAATTAAGATCCTGAGGGGTCTTGACAGGGTGAATGTGGAAAGGATGTTTCCCCTTGTGGGAGAATCTTGAACTAGGGGTCACTGTTTAAAAATAAGGGGTCGCCCATTTAAGAACAAAGAACAAAGAACAGTACAGCACAGGAACAGGCCATTCGACCCTCCAAGCCTGCGCCGATTTTGATGCCTGCCTAAACTAAAACCTTCTGCACTTCCGGGGTCCGTATCCCTCTATTCCCATCCTATTCATGTATTTGTCAAGATGCCTCTGAAACGTCATTATCGTACCTGCTTCCACCACCTCCCCCGGCAGCAAGTTCCAGGCACTCACCACCCTCTGTGTAAAAAACTTGCCTCGCACATCCCCTCTAAACTTTGCCCCTCTCACCTTAAACCTATGTCCCCTTGTAACTGACTCTTCCACCCTGGGAAAAAGCTTCTGACTATCCACTCTGTCCAAGCCACTCATAACTTTGTAAACCTCTATCATGTCACCCCTCCACCTCCGTCGTTCCAGTGAAAACAATCCGAGTTTATCCAACCTCTCCTCATAGCTAATGCCCTCCAGACCAGGCAACATCCTGGTAAACCTCTTCTGTACCCTCTCCAAAGCCTCCACATCCTTCTGGTAGTGTGGCGACCAGAATTGCACGCAAAATTCTAAGTGTGGCTGAACTAAAGTTCTGTACAGTTGCAGCATGACTTGCCTATTTTTATACTCTATGCCCCAACCGATGAAGGCAAGCATGCCGTATGCCTTCTTGACTACCTTATCCACCTGCGTTGCCACTTTCAGTGACCTGTGGACCTTTACGCCCAGATCTCTCTGCCTGTCAATACTCCTAAGGGTTCTGCCATTTACTGTATACTTCCCACCTGCATTAGATCTTCCAAAATGCATTACCTCACATTTGTCAGGATTAAACTCCATCTGCATTTCTCCGCCCAAGTCTCCAACCGATCGATATCCTGCTGTATCCTCTGACAATCCTCATCACTATCCGCAACTCCACCAACCTTTGTGTCGTCCGCAAACTTACTAATCAGACCAGCTACATTTTCCTCCAAATCATTTATATATACTACAAAGAGCAAAGGTCCCAGCACTGATCCCTGCGGAACACCACTAGTCACATCCCTCCATTCAGAAAAGCACCCTTCCACTGCTACCCTCTGTCTTCTATGACTGAGCCAGTTCTGTATCCATCTTGCCAGCTCACCTCTGATCCCGTGTGACTTCACCTTTTGTACCAGTCTGCCATGTGGAACCTTGTCAAAGGCTTTACTGAAGTCCATATAGATAACATCCACTGCCCTTCCTTCATCAATCATCTTTGTCACTTCCTCAAAAAACTCAATCAAATTAGTGAGACACGACCTCCCCTTCACAAAACCATGCTGCCTCTCGCTCATAAGTTTGTTTGTTTCCAAATGGGAATAAATCCTGTCCCGGCGAATCCTCTCTAATAATTTCCCTACCACTGACGTAAGGCTCACCGGCCTATAATTTCCTGGATTATCCTTGCTACCCTTCTTAAACAAAGGATCAACATTGGCTATTCTCCAGTCCTCTGGGACCTCACCTGTAGCCAATGAGGATGCAAAGATTTCTGTCAAGGCCCCAGCAATTTCTTCCCTTGCCTCCCTTAGTATTCTGGGGTAGATCCTATCAGGCCCTGGGGACTTATCTACCTTAACGCTTTGCAAGACACCCAACACCTCCTCCTTTTTGATAATGAGATGACTGAGACTATCTACACTCCCTTCCCTAGGCTCATCATCCACCAAGTCCTTCTCTTTGGTGAATACTGATGCAAAGTACCCATTTAGTACCCCGCCCATTTCCTCTGGCTCCACACATAGATTCCCATCTCTGTCCTTGAGCGGGCCAACCATTTCCCTAATTACCCTCTTGCTCTTTATATATGTATAAAAAGCCTTGGGATTATCCTTAATCCTGTTTGCCAATGACTTTTCATGACCCCTTTTAGCCCTCCTGACTCCTTGCTTAAGTTCCTTTCTACTGTCTTTATATTCCTCAAGGGATTCATCTGTTCCTAGCCTTCCAGCCCTTACGAATTCTTCCTTTTTCTTTTTGACTAGGCTCACAATATCCCGCGTTATCCAAGGATAAGATAAGATAGAGATGAGGCGAAAATTTTTCTCTCAGAGGGTTGTGAGACTTTGGAACTCTCTTCCTCAAAAGGCAGTGGAAGCAGAGTCTTTGAATATTTTTAAGGCAGAGGTAGATAGATTCTTGATGAGCAAGGGGGTGAAAGGTTATCGGGGGTAGGTGGAAATGTGGAGTAATCAGTTCAGCCATGAACTCATTGAATGGTGGAGCAGGCTCGAGGGGCCGAGTGGCCTAATCCTGATCTCCTAGTTCGTATACGAACATATGAATTAGGAGCAGGAGTAAGCCATTTGGCAGATTCCAGATGTCCCTCAACACCCCCCCCCCACCCCCAGGCAGACAACATACCAAACAGGACTCTCAATCCTGCTTATAAATGATGCTAACTATCCCCCCAATTATCCCCACATCAGCCTTTCCACACTTCCTTTTCCAAGATGCTATGGTTCATCTACTGGCTGCCCTTCTGACAATCTTTATCCTTATCCTCACGGGTAGGAACGACATTGTACTTGTTGGATATGATCAGTTTCCATGGCTCCTCGTAAAGGCCGGCTCGAGTCTGGAAATTAAACCTGACCCGAGCCTGACCCGGCCCGAGACTTTTCATTTGTTCCCGCGCCCGACCCGACCACCAGAATATAATCAACTTTAGTGAAGAGGTTGTGCTCTACCTTGGATGAAATCGCTCACTGCAGACTAGTGTGGAATGTTTCCCGCCTTGATGTCCTGGCTCTCACTGTGTCCGACCTGGCCCGAGCCGAGCCCAAGTGCCGGACCCGGGAGAGCGACCCTACCCGAACCTGACACATGCTGTCGGGTCCCATCGGGTAGCCATGTTCTATCGCACCTGGGTTCCCCTTACTCTGTACACTATCAGTCAGATCAACCCTGTTCTGAACCTGTAAACCTCTACAAGGTATAACCGAGGTCTGGAGTAAACTGTCCAGGTACTTCTACCCCCTCATGTGTCGGTATGTCCCCAACTCACACCCCAGCTCAATGAGTTGGAGGGATTCAAGATGGAGACATGTCCTGCAGAGCGTTCACTCAGAACAATCTCACTACCCACAAACTCCCACATATTGCAATCCAGACAGATAACTTGATTTGCCATATCTTAGTCTAGGTTATTTTTATCTATAATTTAGTTCCTTATAAATTTTTTTGCTTTTTCCACACACTAAATTTCACTAAAGCATTGAAACACTCACAGCCTGAAGCTTACATAAACCACAAGTATTGGAGCAGAAAAGCAGCTTCCTCATCCATTCACAGAATTCCTGCTCTCACCAAATTTCCATTGTTACAGTCTGTTACGATGCACTCTGATTCACACTCTGTGTGAACTCTCTGGTCAGTAAAACTGCACACACACAGACACAAGTTCACAAAGGAAAACAAAGACTCACGTATACTCACAGGCCATGTTTACTGGGACAATGGCTGTCGCCCTCGGTTGTGACTGACCTGAGGTGAGTCTGCGTGTTGGACCAGAATCACAAGGTGGCAGGGAATCATCTTGGACGGTCAGGGAAAGGATGTGACAGTAAAATGGGAAACAGTTTGCTGCTGCTTAACTCATTTTTCTTCAGTTTTTTCCTGCTAGTCTTCAGTGCTTCAGTTTTTGTGCCATTCAAGTATTGTTTATTTGACACCTCCCACCTCACTTCACCACCCACCACCCCCAGCATCACTACTGCCACCAATGGGATTCCCAATGGGAATTCTCCCCTGTCTGACATATACCTAAGAGGAGGAACTCCTCCCCAGGGATGCCATGCAGATTAGTCTGTACAAAAAATAATTCGATAATACCTCGAAAGGTACTCACGGTGCAAGAAACAGTCGTACTTGAAACAGCGTCTGCAGAAGAGGGTGTGGAAGGAATGCAGGGACTTCTTACGCTGTACAGATTTAGCATTTGGTCCATCAATGTTCGGAGTGCATTCAGGGGGCAGCGCCGAGGGGTCACAGAGTTTAGTCAGCTCCCAGTACCTGCAAAACAGAAACAGCAAATGTCACTGGTCAGCTTGGCCCTCGCTGTGATCTAGGGAGCCGGGAGGGGGGTGGGAACGGGGGGTGCAGGGGAGGGGGCGATGAGTGGGGAGGTGTTCAACTCACTTCTCTCTCAGGTCCTTCGATGAGCCCCTGTCTGGGAACATCATGGCAATTGCTTTGAAGATCTTATCTGGTGGGAGCCTCCTGATTGGCCTCTCCTCAGTCCCTGCAATATCCAGTTAGAACAAGGTTAAAGGAGCTGAGTCAGGCCAGACCCAACCAGACCAAGCTAGAGACAGTCAGACCCAAGCACAGAATAGAATCATAGGAAGTTTAAGGCACAGAAAGAGTCCACTTGGTCCACTGTGTCTGTGCTGGCTGAAAAACGATCCACCTATTCTAATCCCACCTTCCAGCATTTGGTCCGGAGCCCTGCAGATTATGGCACTTGAGGTGCATATCCAGACTCCTTTTGAATGAGTTGAGGGTTTCTGCCTCAACTACCCTTTCAGGCAGTGAGTTCCAGACCATCATCACCCTCTAGGTGAAAAAGCTTTTCCCTCATCCCCCCTCTAAATTTTTCGACCAATCACTTTAAACCTATGCCCCCTCGTCACTGACCTCTCTGCTACGGTGAATAGACCCTTCACCTCCACTCTATCCAGGCCCCTCAAAATTTTGTACATTTCAATCAGATCTCCTCTCAGCCTTCTCTGTTCCAAGGAGAACAACCCCAGTCTATCCAATCTTTCTCATAGCTGCATTTTTCCAGTCCTGGCAACATCCTCGTAAATCTCCTCTGTACCCTCTCTAGTGCAATTACATCCTTTCTGTAATGAGGTGACTAGAACTGCACACAGTACTCAAGTTGTGACCTAACCAATGAGTTATACAGTTCCAGCATAACCTCCCTGATCTTGTGATTAGAGATACAGCACTTAAACAGGCCCTTCGGCCCACCGAGTCTGTGCCGAACATCAACCACCCATTTATACTAAGCCTACACTAATCCCATATTCCTACCAAACATCCCCACCTGTCCCTATATTTCCCTACCACCTACCTATACTAGTGACAATTTATAATGGCCAATTTACCTATTAACCTGCAAGTCTTTTGGCTTGTGGGAGGAAACCGGAGCACCCGGAGAAAACCCACGCAGACACAGGGAGAACTTGCAAACTCCACACAGGCAGTACCCGGAATCAAACCTGGGTCCCTGGAGCTGTGAGGCTGCGGTGCTAACCACTGCGCCACTGTGCCGCCCTATTCTATACCTCGGCTAATAAAGGAAAGGATTCCATATGCCTCCTTAACCACCTTATCAACCTGTCCTGCTACCTTCAGGGATCTGTGGACATTCACTCCAAGGTCCCTCACTTGCTCTACACTTCTCAGTATTTTCCCATTAATCGTGTATTCCTTTGCCTTGTTTAACCCCCCCAAATACATCACCTCACACTTCTCCAGGTTGAACTCCATTTGCCACTTTTCTGCCCATTTGACCAGACCATCAATATCTTCCTGCAGCCTACAGCTATCCTCCTCACTATCTACCACACGGCCAATCTTTGAGTCATCTGCAAACTTCTTGATCATGCCCCCTACACTTATGTCCAAATCGTTAATATACACCACAAAAAGGAGGGGACCCAGTACTGAGCCCTGTGGAACGCCACTGGAAACAGCCCTCCAGTTGCTAAAACAGCAGTCAACAATTACCCTTTGTTTCCTGCCACTGAGCCAAGTTTGTATCTACCTTGCTGCATTTCCCTGGATCCCATGGGATTTTTTTTTAAACCAGTCTGCCATGTGGGACCTTGTCAAAAGTCTTGCTAAAATCCATGTAGACCATATCAACTGTACTACAATCATCTATCTTCCTTGTTACTTCTTCAAAGAAATTTGATCAAGTTGGTCAAACAAGATCTTCCCTTAACAAATCCATGCTGACTATCCTTGATTAACCTGTGACTTTCTAAGTGACAGTTTATCCTGTCTCTCAGAATAGATTCCAATAATTTGCCCACGACTGAGGTTAGACTGACTGGCCTGTAATTATTTGCTCCCTTTTTAAACAGAGGTACAATGTTAGAAGTTCTCCGATCCTCCGGCACCACACCTGTATCCAGTGAGGACCGGAAAATGATGGTCAGATCTTTCGCTATTTCCTTTCTTGCTTCTTTTAACAGCCTAGAGTACATTTCATCCAGCCCAGGTGACTTAGACCAGACTAAGCCAGAGGCAACCAGAGCCAGTCAGACCAGACTGCAAAACTGATTAAGTGAATTTTAATTGTAATTATTCTGTAGATAACAGGCCAAATATGGGGTCAGTATTAACATCCCCCACCCCCAAAGGTCAGGTGGGGTGGTTTACGAAGTCTGAACTCCACTCTCGAGGGAAGGAAAAACCTCATTATAATATTTAAATGATGCTCCCACAGTGCAGTTGAGAGAAATTTAACGGGATCCCAGGACTCAATAAACCTGGGAGTGAAATGGAAATGGACAGTGGATCCATTAGGGAAACGTCCTTTCCAGCCTTGCTTGTGGGTCAGGAAGACCTTGAGTGTTGCCCCCATTTCTGAAACTAGCCTTTGGCCTCCCTCCACTGATTCTGCCGATCAGTTGACTCCTGACCCCCTACAGACCCCAATCAGCAGGCTGTGAGACTCCCTGTCCCAATCTCCACGTGCCTGCACCCCCCCACTCCCACCCCATGGCATGCCGATCACCTTCCAACTCCTGGCCTTTCTCTCTCTCTCTTTTTCTCTCTCTCCCAATTGCTGGGTCCTCGGTTGTGCCTCTTTTTTAATTTTTTTAATTGCATGTGGGCATTGCTGGCAAGGCCAGTATTTATTGCCCATCTCCAATTGTCCTTGAACTGAGTGTCTTGCTAGGTTATTTCAGAGGGCATGTAAGAGTTAACCACATTGCTGTGGGTCTGGAGTCACATGTAGGCCAGACCAGGTAGGGACAGCAGATTTCCTTCTCTAAAAGACATTAGTGAACCAGATGGGGTTTTTACAACAAATCGACAAGGGTTTCATTAGACTAGCTTTTAATTCCAGATTTTAATTAATTAATTGAATTTAAATTAGACCAGCTGCCATGGTTGGATTTGAACCCATGTTCCCAGGACATGAACCTGGGCCAAATGCCTTTGCAGCTGGTTTTCCCACTCGGCAATCTGGCCAGGTGGGAACTGATGAAGAAAATGATAATGAGGGTGTCAGACCCTCCGCATTCCTGTGATTTCCAGATTCTCCTCCCCTCCCAACTAACTCACTACCTCCCTGTAAATATCCAGCTGTCCGACTGGTTACAGCAGTCAGTCCCTCTGGGCAGCAGGACCAGGCCAGAATCAGGGCCAATAGAAATTTAAACACAGCAAGATCCAACAAACAGCAATTTGATTATGACCACCTGAGTACAAGCCAAGATGCAGCAAAGTGTCACTCAATCAAGAACCAGCTGTTCAATACACTCCCCGACAAGACCCCCAACGTCCCTCACAGCAGCCCCTCTGGGTTCAAGCAGCTCTGCATTATTTTCAGGAAAAAACAACCGTCTCTTCACTGTCACTGGGCCAAAATCCTGGAACTCCCTTCCTAATAGCACTGTGGGTGTACGTACCCCACATGGACTGCAGCGGTTCAAGAAGGCAGCTCACCACCACCTTCTCAAGGGCAATTAGGGATGGGCAAGAAATGCTGACCTAGCCAGCAATGCCCACAATCCCAAAAATGAATAAAACAAGCCTCCCATCAGGAGAGGTCAGTGCTAAGACTCACCATCCTCAATGGTCTGATTACTAGAGTGGGATTCATCCTGTCCTCGTTTCATATTCTGTCTGCTATTGCTCCGAGTGGCAGCCTGTGACCTACCCTCATCATCCGACTCCCGACTGAGGCCACGGACAAGCGCAGTGAAGATCTCATCATTGATAAAATCACACTCTGTAAAACAGAGGCATTAATCCCACCATGATCAGCAAATATACACACATCTGGAATAGGATCTCAGTAGCTGCTGTAGAATTCCACATCTGCTGATAGATTGTTCTAAAACATGGCAACATCACAGATCACTAACCAGCAATTCTGTTAGTGACCGAGTCACTACCTTAAACCATTTCTGTTCTCACCTGAGACAGAATGTCAACAAATCCCATAATCAGACCCTCAGCTTCTTTGTCTGTCACACTCCCTCCCTCTCTCTCTCTCACCATCTCTAACCCTCACTCCCCGTCTCTCTCTCATTCCATCTCTCTCTCATTCCATCTCTCTCTCATTGCATCTCTCTCTCATTGCATCTCTCTCTCTTTCACTCCCCTGACGCTTTCGCTCCCCACGACTCACACCCGCATCTCTCTCCCTCACTCCAACTCTCTCACTCATCCCGAATCTCCCTCTCTCTCCCGTCTCCCCTCGCTGCCTCTCTCTCTCTACCCCATCTCTCCCGTCTCCCCCCACCAGTCTCTCCCTCACTGCCCCTCTCTCTCTACCCCATCTCTCTCTCTCCCCCCCATCTATACCCTATCTCTCTCTCTCTCCCCCCCCATCTATACCCCATCTCTCTCTCTCTCTCCCCCCCCCATCTATACCCCATCTCTCTCTCCCCCCGTCTATACCCCATCTCTCTCTCTCCCCCCGTCTATACCCCATCTCTCTCTCTCCCCCGGTCTACACCCCATCTCTCTCTCTCTCCCCCGGTCTAAACCCCATCTCTCTCTCTCCCCCAGTCTATACCCCATCTCTCTCTCTCTCTCTCCCTGTCTATACCCCATCTCTCTCTCTCTCTCACACCCCCGTCTATACCCCATCTCTCTCTCTCACCCCCCTGTCTATACCCCATCTCTCTCTCTCTCTCCCCCGTCTATATCCCATCACTCTCTCTCTCTCCCCGTCTATACCCCATCTCCCTCTCTCCCCGTCTAGACCCCATCTATCTCTCTCTCTCTCTCTCTCCCCGTCTATACCCCATCTCTCTCTCTCCCCGTCTATATCCCATTTCTCTCTCTCCCCCTGTCTATACCCCATCGCTCTCTCTCCCCCCGTCTATACCCCATCGCTCTCTCTCCCCCCGTCTATACCCCATCTCTCTCTCTCTCTCTCTCCCCGTCTATACCCCATCTCTCTCTCTCCCCCCGTCTATACCCCATCTCTCTTTCTCTCTTTCTCTCTCCCCCCGTCTATACCCCCTCTCTCTCTCTCTCTCCCCCCGTCTATACCCCATCTCTCGCTCTCTCTCTCCCCCCGTCTATACCCCATCTCTCGCGCTCTCTCTCCGCCCGTCTATACCCCATCTCTCGCTCTCTCTCCCCCCGTCTATACCCCATCTCTCTCTCTCTCCCCCCGTCTATACCCCATCTCTCTCTCTCTCTCTCCCCCCGTCTGTACCCCATCTCTCTCTCTCTCTCTCCCCCCATCTATACCCCATCTCTCTCTCCCTCTCTCCCCCCATCTATACCCCATCTCTCTCTCCCCCCATCTGTACCCCATCTCTCTCTCTCTCCCCCCATCTATACCCCATCTCTCTCTCTCTCCCCCCATCTATACCCGATCTCTCTCTCTCTCTCTCTCTCCCCCCATCTATACCCCATCTCTCTCTCTCTCCCCCATCTATACCCCATTTCTCTCTCTCTCTCTCTCCCCCCCCATCTATACCCCATCTCTCTCTCTCTCTTCCCCCATTTATACCCCATCTCTCTCTCTCTCTCGCCCCCCCCCATCTATACCCCATCTCTCTCTCTCTCTCCCCCGTCTATATCCCATCACTCTCTCTCTCTCCCCGTCTATACCCCATCTCCCTCTCTCTCTCTCTCTCCCCGTCTAGACCCCATCTATCTCTCTCTCTCTCTCTCCCCGTCTATACCCCATCTCTCTCTCTCCCCGTCTATACCCCATCTCCCTCTCTCTCTCTCTCTCCCCGTCTAGACCCCATCTATCTCTCTCTCTCTCTCTCCCCGTCTATATCCCATTTCTCTCTCTCCCCCCGTCTATACCCCATCTCTCTCTCTCTCTCTCCCCCCGTCTATACCCCATCTCTCTCTCTCCCCCCGTCTATACCCCATCTCTCTTTCTCTCTCTCTCTCTCCCCCCGTCTATACCCCCTCTCTCTCTCTCTCTCTCTCTCTCCCCCCATCTATACCCCCCCTCTCTCTCTCTCTCCCCCCGTCTATACCCCATCTCTCGCTCTCTCTCTCCCCCCGTCTATACCCCATCTCTCGCGCTCTCTCTCCGCCCGTCTATACCCCATCTCTCGCTCTCTCTCCCCCGTCTATACCCCATCTCTCTCTCTCCCCCCGTCTATACCCCATCTCTCTCTCTCTCTCTCCTCCCGTCTGTACCCCATCTCTCTCTCTCTCTCTCCCCCCATCTATACCCCATCTCTCTCTCCCTCTCTCCCCCCATCTATACCCCATCTCTCTCTCCCCCCATCTGTACCCCATCTCTCTCTCTCTCCCCCCATCTATACCCCATCTCTCTCTCCCTCTCTCCCCCCATCTATACCCCATCTCTCTCTCCCCCCATCTGTACCCCATCTCTCTCTCTCTCCCCCCATCTATACCCCATCTCTCTCTCTCTCCCCCCATCTATACCCGATCTCTCTCTCTCTCTCTCTCTCCCCCCATCTATACCCCATCTCTCTCTCTCCCCCATCTATACCCCATCTCTCTCTCTCCCCCATCTATACCCCATTTCTCTCTCTCTCTCTCCCCCCCCCCATCTATACCCCATCTCTCTCTCTCTCCCCCCATCTATACCCCATCTCTCTCTCTCCCCCCATCTATACCCCATCTCTCTCTCTCTCTCGCCCCCCCCCATCTATACCCCATCTCTCTCTCTTTCCCCCCATCTATACCCCATCTCTCTCTCTCTCTCCCATCTATACCCCATCTCTCTCTCTCTCTCTCTCCCCCCATCTATACCCCATTTCTCTCTCTCTCTCCCCCCCCCCATCTATACCCCATTTCTCTCTCTCTCTCTCTCCCCCCCCCATCTATACCCCATTTCTCTCTCTCTCTCTCTCCCCCCCCATCTATACCCCATCTCTCTCTCTCTCTCCCCCCATCTATACCCCATTTCTCTCTCTCTCTCTCTCCCTCCCCCCCATCTATACCCCATCTCTCTCTCTCTCTCCCCCCCCCCCATCTATACCCCATCTCTCTCTCTCTCTCCCCCCATCTATACCCCATCTCTCTCTCTCTCTCCCCCCATCTATACCCCATTTCTCTCTCTCTCTCCCCCCCCCCCCCCCCCCCCCCCCCCATCTATACCCCATCTCTCTCTCTCTCTGGTCCGGGGCCCCATGTGAAGTCACAAAGCAGTGTCGCTGGACAGACTGCAAGTTTGATTGTTCTCAGTGCTGTGAGCTGAACTGGGTGCAACGGACAGTTGGGACACTGAATGGATCTCAGGTTCTTGGCGGTCACAGAGCACTCCTGATCTCTAGATAAGGCAGTCTGGAAGCACAGGAATGCCTTGTATCTGATGTTGTTTGTGGCGTGACCTTGGAATGCAATGTGAGATATACAGTTTGCAGAACGCTTGATGGAGGCAGACTGAAGAACGGGTCTCAGACATGCTGACAACATCACAGCAAGGAATGGTTAACTGTAGCATAATAAAAGCAAAATACTGCGGATGCTGGAAATCTGAAATAAAAACAAGAAATGCTGGAAATACTCAGCAGGTCTGGCAGCATCTGTGGAGAGAGAAGCAGAGTTAACATTTCGGGTCAGTGACCCTTCTTCAGAACTGGTAAATATTAGAAATATAAAAGGTTATAAGCAAGTAAAACAGGGGTGGGGCAAGAGATAACAAAAGGAGAAGGTGTAGATAGGACAAGGTCACAGAATAGCAGACCAGAAGGTCATGGAGCAAAGGCAAATCATATGTTAATGGTGTGGTGAAAGACAAAGACATTGCCACACTTACAATATTGCGTGCAATTCTGGTCGCCACACTACCAGAAGGACATGGAGGCTTTGGAGAGGGTACAGAAGAGGTTTACCAGGATGTTGCCTGGTCTGGAGGGCATTAGCTATGAGGAGAGGTTGGAAAAACTCGGATTGTTTTCACTGGAATGACGGAGGTGGAGGGGCGACATGATAGAGGTTTACAAAGTTATGAGCGGCATGGACAGAGTGGATAGTCAGAAGCTTTTTCCCAGGGTGGAAGAGTCAGTTACTAGGGGACATAGGTTTAAGGTGTGAGGGGCAAAGTTTAGAGGGGATGTGCGAGGCAAGTTCTTTACACAGAGGGTGGTGAGTGCCTGGAACTTGCTGCCGGGAGAGGTGATGGAAGCAGATACGATAGCGACGTTTAAGAGACATCTTGACAAATACATGAATAGGAAGGGAATAGAGGGATACGTCCCCGGAAGTGCAGAAGGTTTTAGTTTCGGCAGGCATCAAGATCGGCGCAGGCTTGGAGGGCCGAATGGCCTGTTCCTGTGCTGTACTGTTCTTTGTTCTTTGTTCATCAGTACAGATAGGGTGTTAACGGACTGAAAACTGAACAGCCGCAAGTACAAACATGAAAAAAAACAGTGGGTAAGCAAACTGAACAAACTAAGATGAAATAAAATAAAACAAACACAAAAAAAAGAAAAAAGAAAATGTAATTAAAAATAAAAGTAAAACAGGGGGGCCCGGCATGCTCTGAAATTATTGAACTCCATGTTCAGTCCGGCAGGCTGTAATGTGCCCTAACAGTAAATGAGATGCTGTTCCTCGAGCTTGCGTTGATGTTCACTGGAACACTACAGAATTCCCAGGACAGAGATGAGAGCAGGGGGGAGTGTTGAAATGGCAAGCAACCAGAAGGAAGAAGCGGAGAGCCCTTAAAGCATCCTGGTGGGGGATGGAGGTGTCGAGAGGTTCCCATGGCACCTTCCCTTGCAATCGCAGGAGGTGTAATACCTGCTCTTTTACCTCCTCTCTCCTCACTATCCAAGACCCCAAACACTCCTTTCAGGTGAAGCAGCGATTTACTTGTACTTCTTTCAATGTAGTATACTGTATTCGCTGCTCACAGTGTGGTCTCCTCTACATTGGGGAGACCAAACGCAGACTGGGTGACCACTTTGCAGAACACCTCCGCTCAGTCCGCAAGCAGGATCCCGAGCTTCTGGTTGCTTGCCATTTCAACACTCCCCCCTGCTCTCATCTCTGTCCTGGGAATTCTGTAGTGTTCCAGTGAACATCAACGCAAGCTCGAGGAACAGCATCTCATTTACTGTTAGGGCACATTACAGCCTGCCGGACTGAACATGGAGTTCAATAATTTCAGAGCATGCCGGGCCCCCCTGTTTTACTTTTATTTTTAATTACATTTTCTTTTTTCTTTTTTTTGTGTTTGTTTTATTTTATTTCATCTTAGTTTGTTCAGTTTGCTTACCCACTGTTTTTTTTTCATGTTTGTACTTGCTGCTGTTCAATTTTCAGTCCGTTAACACCCTATCTGTACTAATGCTTTGTCTTTCAACGCACTATTAACATATTGTTTGCCTTTGCTCCATGACCTTCTGGTCAGCTATTCTGTGGCCTTGTTCCTATCTACACCTTCTCCTTTGTTATCTCTTGCCCCACCCCCACTTTACTTGCTTAAAACCTTTAAATTTCTAACATTTGCCAGTTCTGAAGAAGGGTGACTGACCTGAAACATTAACTCTGCTTCTCTCTCCACAGATGGTTAACTGCAGCAGACTAGTGAGAACATTTACTGTCACACTACTGATTCAAACCTTTTAATCAAAGCACAGACACTAACTCCCCAGAGAAACCAATGTATTATATAAAATTTAATGAGATAATCAGTGGTTAGCACCGCAGCCTCACAGCTGCAATGACCCGGGTTCGGTTCTGGGTACTGCCTGCGTGGAGTTTGCAAGTACTCCCTGTGACCGCGTGGGTTTCCGCCGGGTGCTCCGGTTTCCTCCCACAGCCAAAGACTTGCAGGTTGATAGGTAAATTGGCCATTGTAAATTGCCCCTACTGTAGGTTGGTGGTAGGGGAATTGTGGGGATGTGGTAGGAATATGAGATTAATGTAGGATTAGTATAAATGGGTGGTTGATGGTTGGCAGAGACTTGGTGGGCCGAAGGGCCTGTTTCAGTGCTGTATCTCTAAATAAAAAAAGATCAGGATAGAGTTAAACACAAAGACTCTTATCACCACAATCGAAGGTAATATTAAGGGACATTGAAGGGAACTCAATGAAATTCAATTAACACTGAAAATGGGATCATTGAGGCTCGGAATTATCTCCGGCACGGATAACAGTAAAAAGAGAAGCTGAAGGTCTTTTAAGTCCAGAGGATGATTTCTTGACAATATGGCAGTAATTTTGTGATTGGATTAGATTTCACTGTTGCATTCTCTACAATATTTTATGATTCTCTTTGCATCACTGTGTGTAATATTAACAAATATAGATTGGATGAGCAGACGGATTTGGATAGGTTGAACAAGTCAAGACAAATGTAAGTCCCTTACAGTCAGAAACTGGGGAATTTATTATGGGGAACAAAGAAATGGCTGACCAACTAAATGCATACTTTGGTTCTGTCTTCACAAAGGAGGACCCAAATAACATACCAGAAATGTTGGGGAACACAGGGCTTAGTGAGAGAGAGGAACTGAAGGAAATCCGTATTAGTAGAGAAATGGTGTTGGGGAAATTGATGTGATCGAAGGCCGATAAATCCCCAGGGCCTGATGGTCTGCATCCCAGAGTACTTAAGGAAGTGGCCCTAGAAATAGTGGATGCATTGGTGGTCATCTTCCAAGATTCTATAGACTCTGGAACAGTTCCTACAGATTGGAAGGTAGCTAATGTAACCCCACTATTTAAAAAGGAACGTAGAGAGAAAGCAGGGAATTATAGACCAGTCAGCCTGATGCGGTAGTGGGGAAAATTCTAGAGTCCATTATCAAAGATTTTATAGCAGAGCACTTGGAGAACAGTGGTAGAATCAGGCATGGTCAGCATGGATTTACGAAAGGGAAATCATGCTTGACAAATGTACTAGAATTCTTCAAGGATGTAACTAGTAGAGTTGATGAGGGAGAGCCAGTGGATGTGGTTTATTTGGACTTTCAGAAGGCTTTCGACAAAGTCCCACATAAGAGATTAGCGTGTAAAATTAAAGCGCATGGGATTGGGGGTAGTGTATTGCGATGGATAGAAAATTGGTTGGCGGACAGGAAAGAAAGAGTAGGGATAAATGGGTCTTTTTCCGAATGGCAGGCAGTGACTAGTGGGGTACCGCAGAGATCGGTGCTAGAACCCCAGATATTCACAATATATATTAATGATTTAGATGAGGGAACTAAATGTAATATCTCCAAATTTGCAGATGACACAAAACTGGGTGGGAGGGTGAGTTGTGAGGAGGATGCAGAGAGGCTTCAGGGTGATTTGGACAAGTTGAGTGAGCGGGCTAATGCATGGCAGATGCAGTATAATGTGGATAAATGTGAGGTTATCCACTTTGGTAGCAAAAACAGGAAGACAGATTATTATCTGAACGGCTATAAACTGAGAGAGGGGAATATGCAACGAGACCTGGGTGTTCTCGTACACCAGTCGCTGAAGGTAAGCATGCAGGTCCAACAGGTGGTAAAAAAGACAAATGGTATGTTGGCCTTCACAGCGAGAGGATTTGAGTACAGGAGCAGGGATGTCTTGCTGCAATTATACAAGGCCTTGGTGAGGCCACACCTGGAATATTGTGTGCAGTTTTGGTCTCCTTATCTGAGGAAGGATGTTCTTGCTATAGAGGGAGTGCAGCAAAGGTTTACCAGACTGATTCCTGGGATGGCAGGACTGACATATGAGGAGAGATTGAGTCGGTTAGGATTATATTCGCTGGAGTTCAGAAGAGTGAGGGGGGATCTCATAGAAACCTATAAAATTCTAACAGGACTTGACAGGGTAGATGCAGGAAAGATGTTCCCGATGGTGGGGGAGTCCAGAACCAGGGGTCATAGTCTAAGGATACAGGGTAAACCTTTCAGGACTGAGATGAGGAGAAATTTCTTCATCCAGAGAGTGGTGAACCTGTGGAATTCACTACCACAGAAAGCAGTTGAGGCCAAAACATTGTATGTTTTCAAGAAGGAGTTAGATATAGCTCTTGGGTTTAAAGGGGTCAAAGGGTATGGGGCGAAAGCGGGAACAGGGAACTGAGTTGGATGATCAGCCATGATCATAATGAATGGCGGAGCAGGCTCGAAGGGCCGAATGTCCTACTCCTGCTCCTATTTTCTATGTTATCTATGTTTCTATGTAAGGTGTGGATTCTGGCAATTTCACCACAAGGAACTCACAAAAAAGGGAGGGGGGACCTTTTGGTGAAACACAATTTACAAATAGTGGGGTGGGGGTGTCTGCAGGACACCCACTGTGGATATACGATAAAACACAAAAGGAGTCAATGTCATTCCATTTTCATTCAGACATTCATTGAGGCTTTAAATCTGCTGACAAGGTTTGAGCATCTCATCCCTCCCATGTTTCTGGGGCTGCAATCGATACTCCGGATTATCTGGTGCAGATACAACAACAATATAAGGTCACCATTGAAGGAGGTAGCTACATGGGGAAATTGGGAGCATTGGGAGAGGTCTATAATGTAGATAAGAATTAGGCCTATCTTATTTGTTATTATTCAGATTCTTATGATTCTAATACTTTTTGTTCTCATCTGTATCATTCAAAGAGCCTTACGGACCTGAGTTTCCCAAAGCAATGTCTGATATTGATTCTTTAATCAATTCATTACCTCTAGTCTTTGTAATTCAGTTTGGGGGGAATTGAGATTCAATTCACCTTTGATCAGACCTGTCAATACTTCACTGTAAAGACAGAAACATGTGCCCAGCTCTTTATCTGATGTGGGTTTAACTTCTCCCCAGAGGATTAGGACTGGTTAATGCTGTTCAGTGCTAAGAGTGGGCACCAACCATCTGTACATGGCAGGTTAGATGTAGAGTATTGGGTCAGCCTGGGTTCCTGTGATTAGGGATGCATCACTCTGTAATTAATCCAAGTTTAATGAGCCGTTCTGGACCAAGTGGAATTTCAAGCTCCCAACAAGCTGGAAAACTGAAGGCTAGTGTCAGCTGTGACCCTCCTCTCAATGTCGGCATAGATCCTGAGGGGGCCTGAGAGGGTCGATGCAGAGAGTCTATTTCTCCTGGATGAAGAGTCGAGAACTAGGAAGCATAGCCTCAAGATAAAGGGACAGCTTTTTGGACTGAGATGAGGAAAAATTTCTTAACTCAGAGGGTTGTGAACTTAGTCTTTGAGTATATTCAAGGCTGAAATCAATCAGATTTTTGGCCACTAAAGGAATTAAGGAATATGGGGATAGTGCAGGAAAGTGGAGTTGAGGTAGAATATCGGCCATGATCATACTGAATGGTAGAGCAGGCTCGAGGGGCTGAATGGCCTCCTACTTCTTATGTCCTTATGTATTTCCTGAATCACCATGTTTAACATTAGTGTGCTGACATCACTGTTTCTGTCAGAGATTAGCATTGGGGATTCACCTCAACCATGTAATGAGCTATTTTCCCCCTTCCGCTGCTCATGGCACCTCCCTCATTCTGTACCTGTAACCAGCTCGCAACTGAGCTCGAGACAGCTCCA